>NW_027279858.1:5000-107406 GCF_046629955.1 Centroberyx affinis | reverse complement strand
TATACTTTATTGATATTAGATGAAGAGAGCTTCAAGTAATGATTTGTTTGTCAAAATGGATCTATAGAGTTTTGGAATTGAACCCTTCACATATAACCAGCTTTTTCTAAGCAGCTTTCTTTTCTTTCTGTTGTGTACTTACAATACTATGGAGGACCACAAGTGTCACAGAAATGGTAATAAAGCATTGAATTAATTAATAACTAATTGTACAATAAAAATAGACATTAATACATTTGTTTACAAATGAATTATTAATCTATGAGTAAATAGACAAAATTACAAAGTAATTCATTATCTGATATTTTAATGGGCAATAAAAAGAGGAATTATAAACAGAATTTACAAATGAAATATTAGTCCATCAATAAATAGTTCAAATTAAAAAGGGATTTACAAAAACAACCATAAAACAGTCAATAAGTACATCATTTAAAAATACATTAATGAATTCATAAATAAATAATGGAATTTAAAAATCTATTAGAAATTAGAAATAAATAACTGGATTTTTAAATGATGTACTTATTGACTGTTTTATGGGTTTTTTTTGTAAATCCCTTTTTAATTTGAACTATTTATTGATGGATTAATATTTAATTTGTTAATTCTTTTTATAATTCCTCTTTTTATTGCCCATTAAAATATCAAATAATTAATTACTTTGTAATTTAGTCTATTTATTCATAGATTAATAAATTAATTTGTAAACAAATTTATTAATTCCTATTTTTATTGTACAATTATTTATTAATGAATGAAATGCTTTATTACTATTTCCGTGACACTTGTGGTCCTCCATACAATACCTCATCATAGGCCATTGGAAAGTAATTTTTTACTTAAGTCTATTCAGGATACCTAACTATCGCATGTAGGTAGGCTCCAGTCATGCTAAGGCAAGAGGTGGAGGAGACTGTAACTTGCTGTTCCTTTCCTCTCATTAGGTTGACCATGGTGAGAGTAGGCCTTCATGCGCTTTGCTGTGTTCTTCTATTTGTTCTCCTCGCTGCATCATCTGCAGAGAGAAACATCACCGTCCTCAATTCTACCAGCGACCTGCGGCACGTGGCTTTTGGCCACCAGTCCCCCCAGCATGGCCTGAAGCTACTCTACTTCCTCGCCAGCACTGTAGATATTCAGAATAACAACGAGATGAGGCCCAGATTTGTCCCTTCTAGAGGCGACTATGGCCTGAAGGTTTTTGCCAATAGTCCAACTGTGTTGCCCCCATTGGAGCAGGACAGTTTAGTGTACTACGTGTTGGGGGACCGCAGCTCCCAACAGCTTCCCACCTACGTCACCGCAGACCTAAACACACAGTCCAGCCAGGCCAACGTGGACAGGCTGGTGGTCAGGTTCCATCGGGATGAAGGCGTAGTGGATCAGGTCTACGCAATGCAGACCTCTTCCAACCACACCTACAGTGTTAGTGTCAGCATCCTCAGGGAGATTCAAGAGCTAGCCCAGACCACGGTGCAGAGCCTGGCCAACTTCCTGTATGCCGCAGACTACAGAGGAGTCACCTTCAGCAAATTCTGCTCTGTCGTTGACGAAACATTGAACAAGATCATGTCTCCTCAAAACCTCAATGAAAAAAGCCAGAGCGCGAAGTATGACGAAACAGCCAGACAGAACAGTCAGGACAAGCTCGCTGAAGGGTTTGTCGAAGCAGAGCCAAACACCAACTACCAAGACTGTGGTTTGATTGTGCTGGAGGTGAAAACAACGGGAAACGGTTATGTGCGGATGAAGTGGGATAACATTCCTTTCAGACTGCGGGACGGCCCATTGAAGCTGGAGCTCTACCATAATAGCGTCAGAAAGATCTCCACTGGCCTCGGTAAAACCAGCTACGGAACCAAGGATACCAAATATGCTTTCAATCCCGGCTTTCAGCTCAGGCTGGTATTGGGTGCAACAGTCCTGAGCGGTCCGGTGACTGACGTCGTGGACAGGAAGATCCCGGTCGATATTCGTAGATTCGATGCCGCGCTCCAGCTGTACACTGAAAACGGCTGGGCCGGAGCTCGGCTCTACATCAAGAAAACCTTCACTGACTGGAAAGCAGAGTTCTACAGCTCCTGGATTGTGTTTTACAGTTTGAACGCAAAAGGAAATACTCAGTACAACACCTGGCAGTGGGCCGTCTACTATGCTGAGGCGGCTGCCACAGACTCAGAGTACGTGGTCTGGTATTATTTGTCCAACATGGCCGTCCAGCCTTTGGCTCAGGCTCGCTTCTTCCTGAACAACGACTATGAATCTATCTTAGCAAGCAGTGCACCATGGGAAGGTTAACACAGCTGGTATAACAGCTATGTCAGAGCATAACTGTGCTGTATGTCATACAAAGCTAAAGATCTCTCTTTGCATAATAAAGATCAGATACTAATGGGATGGTTCAATGGTATACCAGAGGATAGGAACTGGCTGCTGTGGGATGTGGGAGAAATTGAAAATAAATTTGATTTTATGTTGTTGTCCTTTGAGCTGTGCTTTATGGCAAAATAACTTCTATTCCTGCTGATTTCTTTTGTTTAGATAATTAGGACAGACTTGAGATATGTTTGAGAAAGGGTGGATTCTATGCAGTGGATATTATCTGTAAAATCTGAGAAAATTGTATTTGTAATACACAAATTGCAGTGTGATGTGTCCTATAAGACCACAAATTAAATCCCTGAAAGCCAATACTGTCTCATTTGTACATGAGGACTTTGTGGGGAAAGTTAAAGAGGAACCACACAGAGAGACACGGCTATATTCATTAAAAAAAAAAACACATCATCAAATTTGTCTGATCAACACAGTGCAAGATGATAAGTTGTACTTAAAAACTGTGTGTGAACTGTGACCTGGACCAAGATAAAGAGGTACAACATAATGTAACTGCAGGATATAATGACGACATTCACACAAACAGTAGAACTTGATATGAGTACTTATAAGGAAGAGTGAGATGTAGAAAGCGACCGGGTTCGAATCCGGCCCGCGGTCATTTGCTGTATGTCCTCCCCTCTCTCTCTCCCCCATACCTTCCTGTCTCTCTCTCACACTGTGTCTAATAAAGCATGAAATGCCTAAAATAAATCTTAAAAAAATAAAAGAAAGAGTTTTGGCTGTGAACATTGTCTCAACATACAGGTGAAGTTTCTTAGCTTTGAAGTGACTATCGATCGATTCTGACCAAAGTCTCATCAGTTCCCTTACAAAAAGTTGTAAACTTGAAGTGTATCGTTAAAGTATACTGTACTTAAGTATAAGAAGTGAACTAACATTGGTAAACTGCTTACTTTTAAGTGTACTATTTTTGTACTTGTTGGGACTAAATTGGCCCACTTTTTAGTTTATAAAAGGATACTTTTAGGTATACTTTGAGTTAACTTAAAAGTACAGTACCAGTATTTAGTATTAAAGTAATAATTTTGTTCTTGATGGGACTGAAATAGTCTATTTAAATTCATATCTGTATACTTGAGGTTGACTCGCAAAAACATCCAATTAAAAAATATTATTAAAAGTGTTAAAAGTGTATTTGAACTTTGTGTGACTTAATTGAACCGCTTTCTAAGTTTATTAAAGTATACTTCATTAAAAGTATTCATCATTAAAAGTCTAAAGCCTGAGTAGGAGTACACTATTTTCAAGTTTTTGCATGTCCAACAAAGTTAAATAAAAGTGTACTCTTTTATTTTTTTTAGTTTTAAAGAAGTATACTAAACATTTACTAAAATATACTTCTTTTTATAAGAGTTGCTTCACAATAAATCTACTGTGTCTAGCTTGCCTGGGTGTTTTAATCCAATCCTAACAGACCATGCTCCCAAAATCAACCCCAATGGCAGCCAAAGCAACATAAAGTTGCTCTGTAATGAGTCATGTCAGTAAATAAACAGTCAGGCCTTGCCCCCACAGTTTTGTTGCTATTTTGGTTATTTCTTTAGCACTTCCTTGTTTCCTCTTTGCCGGCTGCCTGTCTACACGCTCTACTATGTAAAGTAGTGCAAAATAAATAGTGAAACTTGTCAGGTCATGGACAAACTGAAAATTAAGGGGGATAAAACCAAATTACTAAATTCACTTTTTTATTATTATTTCGATCATGTACTGTTACACAAACAAATATACAACAACCAAAATAAACAACAAAAATAATAATAATGATACATGTTCGAAAAGGAGTAGAAGTGCACATTTATCAATTAACCACAATGCTTCAATGCATTTAATTTAATTGAACACGCACCATGGGCCTGTACAGGATCTGTGCTTGTTCGCACCCTGATGGAGACACACCTGGTTGGTAGCAGGTTGGGGGTAAAATTGAAAAACCTTTATTAGAAAAACAGAAGTGGCGAGTGAGTTACCTGTAACAGTGAAGCCAGGATGGAGGAGGGCTGAGCCAGCTGTGGAAATAAAGACAACAGAGTTAGAAGAAAGAGAGAGGGGTAGACAAGATCTCTCTCTCTTGCAGAACTCTTCAAACTCTTTTAAAAAAAAATTTTGTTTTTGCGTCAATACAGTACACACAAACCATCATTTGAATAAGCACACAAAGCACCAATTACGCACTGATAGTATAAATAAAAAACACTTGTGGCTTTTGTTTTTTCTGTGTGCAGGGCATAGCAGTTTGCAATAAAGTTTTGTCATACATGTAGTAAACACATACACACAGGTATCCAAATGTGTAAAGTATGGCTGTGTATTCCGAACATAACACACTATCAATACAAATAAAGGGAAAAAGTTTCTCAAAATGTTCTACAGTAACACTCCTCAAACAAAAGCGCAGTAGAAGAAAACAAAAACATTTGTGCTAGAAAAAAAAGAGAACATAAATAAATTAGGCTAAATCTCGCCTTCTTTGTGGGTCTGGCCATAAGACTTCATCCACTTCACATGCGATGTTGTCTTGAGCTAGGCAGTGTGGAAAGTATCGCCTGGAGTGCCGTATCCAGGCCTGGCATGGCCCCTGATCCATGTCTCCACAAGCCTCCTCCATTGCCTGTAGAAGGCAATGGAGATCATACACCTTCCAACGCCATGCAGAGAAGAATCCTTCAACAGGATTCAAGAACGGAGAGTATGGGGGGGGAGACTGAGTGCGATGAAAAGTGGGTGACCTGTGAACCAATTGCGGACCAAAGCAGCCCGGTGGAAACGAACATTGTCCCAGATGATAACGTACCTGGGCTGCTCTGGCCCCTGGTCATTAGGAATCAGTCTGTTGTGGAGCATGTCCAGAAATGTGATACAGTAATGTGTGCAGTGTTGTATGGGCCTAGGATCGCATGATGGTGAAGGACGCCGTTTTGACTAATAGCCGCACACATTGTTATGTTGCCACCACGTTGTCCCGGGACGTTGATGATGGCACGGTGTCCGATGATATTTCTGCCGCGGCCCCTTGTTTTTGCAAGGTTGAAACCTGCCTCGTCCACATATATTAGCTCATGATGCACTGCATCTGCTTCTAGCTCCATGACTCTCTGAGAGAGACAAGACAAAACAATGTAGCACAGTACGAAAAGACAGGGATCAGTCAATATGATATTATAGCACCATACACTTCCAGATCCAGTACCAATGACAGGATAGTATAGCTGACCTGCACATATTCATATCTCAGTTGTTTCACACGGTCTGAGTTTCTTTCGAAGGGGAATCTGTACAGCTGCTTCATCCTAATTCTGTTGCGTTTCAGTAGACGAGACAGTGCAGAGAGACTCACTCTGTTGATGTTTTGGAATATGGTGTTATCTGCCATTATGTGGTCCTGCAGTTCTCTGAGTCTGATGCAGTTATTTGCAATGACCATATTTACAATGTGCATGGGTCTCCTGCTCTGGGGTGAACAGTCGACCTCTTCCACCAGATACTGGTTTTCTTGCAGTTCTGTAAAAACATTTGAATGGTTTTAGTGATATATCCTTCTCATTATGAAAAGTACAGTACATATTACTGTACCAGTAAGACTACAGCACTTACAGTTACTTACCGGTTCTCATTTCGAAATATCCGGATGATACCTACAACAGTATAGCGGCTCAGATTTGGTTGAACCCATTGCCCAGCCTCCCTCATGCTCATCCCATGGTTGACAACATGGTCAACCACAGTCGCTCTGATTTCATCAGTTATTGTATTCCTGACTCCCCTTCCTCTTCCTCTTCCCCGTCCTCTCCTTCTCCCGCGTCCTACTTCACCTCTTCCTTCTCCTCCTCCTCCTCCTCCTCTTACTTCTTCACATCCTCATCCTCGTCCTCCTCCTCTTACTTCTTCACCTCCTTGTCCTCCTCTTCCTCTTCCTCGTCCTCCTCTAGTTCTCACCCCTCTTACTCTCTGTCCAATATTGGCCTCCATTGTTGTCCAAACCAAATGTTTACCTGTGGCCTATTTATAGTGCTCAAGCTCTGATTTGTAAGTGAACTCATTATCTAAAAGTGTTTTCACATGTGTCAATGTGGAAAGGCAACTGGCAAAATAGTGTAGCAATGTAGAGACCAATGTTTACAGTTTTGCTAGAAGTGTGTTAAAATTACAAACTGAGTGTAAAGCAGAGAATGTGCATTCAGTTTGGCACACTTGGTAAATGTATTGGCTACAAGTGTTAATGGTTTCAGAGATAGTGCTTCAAGAATCACTGTTAGTGTTTAAGCATTCAGAAAAAACTGTAATGTTTTCCTGCTACTGCACCAGTTGCTTTGAGAGATGTAAAACAAGTGCAAATCTGCAGCACAGCTTTGATGCATAATTGATGTTGCACTGTAGCAACATTGTGATCCATGACAGTAGAAAGATAGTGAAGCATTGTGATCCGTGATGCTAGCCGTCCTGGTACCAGTGTAGCAAGGTAGTGATCCATGGAGCCAGTGTAGCAACATAGTGATCTGTCACCCACAGACATCATCCAGCAGGGATCTAGCGGCTGCAGCTTGGGAATTTCACAAGTTCAGCAAAGCTCCTCAAGCGATATGGAGAAACAAAGAAAGAGAAGAAAATAAAAACTTTTTTTCATCACAGAACCAACTGTTGCTAGTGTTTGCTGCCAGCAGCATTGCTACTACCTCCAAGCTCAATGAGCTCTGGTGAAGGAAACGTTAACTATACGGCACCATTCAAGTACCCCAACTTGAAGCTAATATATTGAAAGGATATTGAAAGGGGTGAATGTTGGGTGTCCTGGTGGAACATGTGGTCTAAGGCATGTAAACACGATGTCCTGGCTTCAAATCTGGCCCAATTAAGACCAATTGTCACATGTTATATCTCCCTCTTTCTCTCACAGTGTTTCCTGTCTCTCTGAACTTTGAACTGTCTAAAAAGGCAAAAATAATCTTTAAAAAAAAAGAAAGAAAGGGGTTAATGTTGGGATTCAGGGGGGGCCGTACTTGACATTGTCTAGGTCCCCCAAAACACTATTTCCACTTTTGGTTATGGGTTAAAATTTAACACCCAGCAGGGAACAAGTCAAGTTTAAAGTGGGGTACAGAAGGAGGAGGAGGTACACACTTTGTACCAGCACTCGCATAGGAAGCGGTAGTCTGTTGTCTTTTTCAGGTGTTAACATCTTAAAGAATGATTTTGTGTGGTTGTTGTTTTTACTCCATCACACCTGTGAAAGTGAAATGTGAGCAAAACTGTGGTTACCACAGAAAAGTGAAAGCTCTGCCGCCCCCCTGTGACCGAAACAGTGGTTTCAACCGACGGACACCAATGCTGCATTCAGGTCATATGGAAAACACGGTAGATAGATACGAGCTTGGAAAATACCGTTCACCTGAAATTTCGATTGGTAAATACTACTTGGGGATGTGGGATTTGGGGACGGGCGCCAATTTCTCCGACTTCCTTAACGTTAAGTAGGAAATAGCCTCCCTAATGGCATATTCATTTTACATATTAATAAATAAAATGACCGATTTTCATCACATCAGGTATTTCATGGCAGGATACAACTAATACTTGCTGGATTTTTCGTTTGTGGTTGACATTGCAGTGTTTGGTATACAACATGAACTCGCATGTATCATCACTATGTGGATTTGTGTTAAATGTAAAGAAGCTGATCACGAGCAATCAAAGTCTACAGGAAGTGTCTACAGTGGCTTTTTGGCAGCTTCGAGCACTTCCAAGTCGTTCGCTTTCACCCAACCGCTCGTTCCGCCGGTTATTCCGAGACGACCTGAACGCAGCACCAGTCCAGACTGGGTTACATTGTTAACGTTAGATTTCTCCCGTATCACGGCAACATTTTGTCTTCCGCGATCCAAACCCGGGGTCCCACGCTTCTCCAAAACGCATGAAATCTCGGATATACGTGGCAGCAGGACAGACACCAGCAGACTGTAAGATACTTTACAAATTACCCGTACATTTGTTTCAGTTTCCCGACAAAATCCCACTAACGCTTGGCTACATTCACGATTCTGAATATGAGACTGCACAGGAATACACAGGGGCGAGTCAGGTTTTAATTTATGGAAAGCTCAGTGCGTTGGCTTTTAAACGTTGATATTCGGGTGGTGACTTTTTATTACATAGCCTAATTGGCGAAACACCTGCCCGAGTCCTCCCAGGTCTTTATTAAAAGGAGACAGGGTATGACTTGACCGAGCAGTCGTTTTCTTTGCTGGACTAAGGAGGAGGAGTAGCGCTGCTGCTGGTGCTGGTGCCAAAACCGTGTTTCCCTTGGCTACACCAAGCTTTTCACGGGAGGTTATTGCATTCCTAACTAGCCAGCGATGACACAGTTAGGGTTATATTACTATAGGTTATAAAACTGGAAACCATTATAGCCTGTATTTCACACGGCACGGGTGTGTGAAAGAAATGTGAGGTAGTAGAGAGAAAAGAAAAAAAAAATCAATACTATGAGTCGTGACGTCGCCCTGGAGGTGCAGGTTCACTGCTCAGTTTGGTTTCCTTCTTTTGTTGATTGAACTCCCACCTAATATGCCAACTCAGGCACTTCACATGGTCGAGCTCTACCCTAATGGTTTTCTTTCTTTCTTTTCTTTCTTTCTTTTTTTTTTTTCGTTTGGAAGCCCAAATATGAGGAGGGTTCGCCGTCACCCCGTCCAGACCGGAGGCTGGTAGGGATGGTGCTGCTGTGAGGAGCCGTGCTGCCGTTTCGGAGGACTAGTCGGGAGCAGGAAGCGCCTCGACAACATGACTGTTTTCAACCAGGAAAATGTTGAGGAATTTTACGAAATCGGAGATGAGCTGGGGAGGTGAGTTTTTTTTTACTAACATCCAACCTGAGAGGGAGTGACTCCTTCTGTCAGAAATAAGTATTCTGAATGCGTCTGAACTTCCTCTTTGTAATGGTTGAGGTGTGAGAATCCCATCTGGGCACATACTTGGGAAAAAGATCTTTTCTCAGGACTAAATATAGATGATCCTTTTGAATTATGCAGTAGCTTTTAACTCATCTGTTATTTCCATTAAGTGTCCACGTGATATGTTTCCATGCAAATGATGGGCTGCATGCCATGCTGTGTACAAACAATACTCTTCACACATGCAAAACGCCTTTGGGCACATTAGAACTACCTTATGCATACAATTGGCTTTTATGCATGCATCGATCCACACACATGCACACACTTAACACCAACACTGATGCATACACACACTCATACAAGCGCACATATGCCTACACACATGCACACACACACACTGAAGTCGTTTCCAGATCATGCTTCCCCCCACAGAGAGTGTGTCTGATAGGCGCTGATTAATGCGGTCCATAATGCATCACTGTCAGTGATGAAGAGGTTAGCGTTGCTTATTGTAGCCGCTCTCCCCGGAGATTTATTGCAGGATGGGGCAGACGCCATCGTTCTGCATCTTCACCGGGAGAGGATTCACATCGCAGCCTGGCCTGTCTCAACTTCATCCTGTCCACGTTTGGGTGTAAAGGGGGTGGGGGAAGAGGTCAAATGTGAAAGGAAACAGTATGATGAATGTGGACTCAGTTTGTGTAATTCATTCAGGGATATGAGCACATACTGTGGATGACAGATAGATTAAAACAGTGCATGCGATTTGTTTTGGAGAGGAAAACTGTGCTTGGATGACGAGGCAGTGTGAGGATATGAAGGCTATAAGACAAGACATGATATGCGTTGATATGATCTCCCTACTGTTTGTTGAATATGATACCAGATTGTGTCATACGTTATGGCGGCACCAGGATGAACTGGTGGCTTTCTTCTTGTCAGCTTCAGTCGACTGTTGCATAGATCAAGACCTACATTACGTAACGGCGAAGACAGGAATAACACAAGCAAGGATGCGTTTTTTCCCCACAGTGTGTTGAAGCATAATGCAACAGGAGAAGCAAACGCAATTTCTCAGATGACTGTCGGAAACATGGAAATTGATCTCCATGTGCTTCTGGTTATCAAAGGGACACATGTACTCCATTTTGGTAATAAACAACCAATTGTTTTCTGTTCTCCAGGGACTGTCTGGCTATACTGCCTCTCATTCTAGCGCTCACCCTCCTGCGCTGTGGGGGAGAACTGAAGTTGCTACTGTAGCTGCTTCATTCTCCTACTTTGGTAATAGAGACGGTGGGGAGCTTTGTCTAATGGCATTGAATTACTGGCTGGAGGTAAAGAGACGGCAATGTGAGGGTGATAGTCTCATTAGGTTCTCGCTGCTATATGAGGATCCATTCTCGCATTGCGCTCTTGTTTAGGACAGTAGAGATTTTGGATTGGGTTGTCTGCCACGATCGGATGAGGATTATTCATTTTGCCCCCACCCCCTGAGTTTTGAAAAATAGAAAACATTATTCTGTCTTGTATCATGGCTCAGTACTAGGGCTGCAACTAACGGTATTTTCATTATCAATTAATCTAGCGATTATTTTTTCGATTAATCGGTTAATCATTTAGTCTATAAAATGTCAAAAATAACGACAAATGCCCATCACAAGTTACAAGCCCAACATGATGTCTTAAAATTGCTTACTTAGTCTGACCAGCAGGCAAAAAAATCCTAAATATTCATTATAATGATATAAAACGGAGAAAAGCAATCAAATCTTTGTGTTTGTGAAGCTGTAATCAGCAAATCTTTGGTATTTTTGCTTGATGAATGACTAAAACTTAATCAGATATCAGAATTATAATCGATTAATTTTCTGTCGATCGACTAATCAATTAATCAACTTATAGTTTCAGCTCTACTCAGTACTATAATATAGGCCTAGGTATCCACACAAGCCAGAATTTGAATGCGGTCCAGTGAGATTACTATAGAGATGGCAGCCAAACAGTCACAGTCTTGGTGGGTTATTGCACAATGTTCTTATCACAGGGTTTTCATTTTTATAGAGACAGCAGCATCATATGGCTGGGAGGATATAGGCTGCAATGCACAGTGGAAAAAATGCTATTTACTTTTAGATGGCCTAGTTAATCTACAGCATGGTTGTGTAGCTCTACAGACACAAGTTAAAGCCTACACTTGATATTCAGATACTGATTGTATCAGTATCTGACTATATTATTATTTCTTTTTAAATACAGCTGATAAAATCTACCAAATTAATGGAAATGAATATCCTGCTTTTGTGCTAACTGTTTTGCATTAGCTGTTGGAAATGTCCTGCACTTTTCTCTAGACGTTGGTTATGAAGTTCACACGCTCTGTTTACACACATGTTTTTTTTATAGGATTTGCCAGTGTTTTTCACTTGCTTTGACATGGACATACTTAGGATAAAGCTAAGTTAGTTTATGATGAAAGCTGGTGAGCCTGTCTGTTCATTGGCTAGATTACAGCGGCGTGACCTGTTCTATAATTCCTTGCACGCTTAAGACAGAGAGCCTTTTGATCTGACTGTACTCCAGGCCTGACTCCGGCTGGAGTTGGAATGAGGCCTGTTTGGTTTGGCAAAATGGGAAATCGCTCAAGCAGTGAGTTCAGCCTCTAACTGACACTGACACTGCCTGCTTTGGTGTGCATGGTTTCACTGAAGCCTGGTGAAACCATGCAGCTGACCTCCAGTTCTGTTGAGGATTGATTGGTTGCAGAGCCTCGCTTGGCAATTCAAAGCTAATGTATTCTACATGAGTCACCACACATTTTGTGTCTTTCTGTTTGTTTCTTTGTTTTTTTTGGACTGGTTAACGTGGTCATCTTTCCCTAGAGGTCACAAAGTGGGTGACAGCTTGGCTTGATTCAAAGGCTACTTGTAGTTTAATGTGAGTTTTATTGTTCGATCACGCCAGGATGCATAAAGTGACAGATCTGGTCAGAAAAAACGGTGGATTTTGCTCACATTGCTATCAGATCTTCAAATTAAGTAATGGAAGTGGTTAGACTTGCATTATGATTGAAATTCTGGATAGTCTACTTGCAATCCAGCCACAATGTGCATTCAAGCAGAGTAACAAGATGGAGAGGGGGAGAGTGGAGAAAAAGTAATGCAAATTTAAGTAAATACAGCCAGAGGAGACGAATAACAGTCATTTTCAGGCCAAGTGTGGACGCATTGTAAGTTAATCCCATAAAATCCCAACTCAAAAATCGCATTGAAATTCCAAGTGTAGCCCTAGCCAAAGTGAATCTCCTGGAATCCCTTGTTAAAGCCTCTCCAAAGTCTTCACTGTATCCAGAATGATTGATTTATATGGCGTATATCTGGGATAACTGGGCAGCTTCTTAAGCACCTTTATAGAGGCACAGAAGGCGACATGGAGAGCTGGAAAGATTAGAGGTGCAAAATGAACTGCCATTCAGAGACTTGCTTGTGTCAATGCACAACGCTCTAGCTGTTGTGCCTGTAGGCGAGGCATTAAGTTGTTACTTGTGGAGCTGCAATGAAGAAAGTGTGACTTTTCCAGGCAAATGCATCTGTGCTGAAATTCTGCTTTGTGAGCTGTGTCTAAAAAATGGCCAATTAGTCCGTTCCTCTGTTGTGTTTCCCCTTCAAGTGCTGCCGATATAAATTGGCAGCGCTGGTCTCCTCAAAAACCTTCTCCACTAATAAGTCGAGCGCTGACCGCATCTGTGCTCAGTTGATCTCTCTAATTGCTTCGCAGATTGCCCGAAAGTTCCCACTTCATGCTCTGAGATCAGCGGGGAATTGCTGAAGGCCTTGTGGGCACTGGGATCTAAGCGACACCCTTATTCGATGCCTCATCAAAATGATCTTGAAGTGAGGGGAGGAACGTCGTTTTCTGGGAAGGATCTTCAGTGGCGTTGAAGTGCCTAAGGGATTCATAGTGGTGGCGTGTTGTCTGGCTGTCAGACTGCAGGGATAAACACACTCCACTGGGGCCCGGGGCCTCTGTAGCCTTTTTTTTTCAAGGGGGGGAACCTCTATTTTGGATTGTCCCAGGTCATCAGCCTTTACAGTCACTGCTGAATCTAGGTTGCCACAACTTTTCCATCCATTTAGTGTTTTTTTTTTTTAGCAAAGTAGAGCAGAATCCAAGTCTGTGCAAGGAAACTGCCATAGCAAACTCACTGTTGGGTAATTTGAGCTGAGTTCACGTTTTAAATTTCTGTGGTGTTTGGGTTTGGAGACCTGTTGACCGCACAAACTGATTTGGAAAGAAAGATGAGCTAAGACATCAGCCCAATGTGGTAAGCTTTTGGTGTGTGTACCTTTCATGTGGTCCGCAGGGCAGTTTGATACTGTGTTAACATGCTGGCGGTGCTCTGCCTCTATCATTAGTCTGCATTAATCTGACTGCTGTGTGGCTCGCTGCCAATTGGTGTCCCCTTTGTGTCTATGGTGTGGGTGTCTGGGCGTGTGGTTTCCATTTGTAGGAGTGGGGGGGGGGGGGGGGGGGGGGTGTTGGTATTTAGGCAGGGATTCTCCAATGCAAGTTAAAAAAAAAAATAACTGTATTAAAGTGGGACTGCAATATGGGGGCACTCCATGGGGACAAAATTCACCTCAAAGAGAAATTTCTATGAATAGGAATTAGGATCATACTCTAGAAATCCATATATTACATGGTGATATGATTTAGATTTTCTTTTTTTCTTGAGAAACTGCTACACTTTAAGCAGACCATTATAAATCTGCAAAATATTTTACCACATCAGTACTTAAAAGATAAACACTGACATGCTTTTTATTTTTATTTTGTTTTTTTACACATGGTACACACCAGCACTAACTGATGCCATGCACACACTCCATGCAGACTGTGTCCCGACTAGTGACCTAGATTTCCCCCCTACCCTGGCTTGCAGTATTGGGTGGGGGGCATGCTGGGTAGCAGGAGTGGCCTTGGTGAGCCACCCCCCCACCCCCCTTCCCTCCCTTCCCTCCCCTCCCCCCTCCCCCCTCCCCCCTCCCCTGGGAGAGGCAGCACAGTAGCATCATTCTACCAATGCACTGGTACAATTTTTTTCATTTTACATCGCCATAACTGATTCCAAGTTGTCAGCTTTGTGTATCTGCTGATATCAAGTACCAATCTGATTCTTCCTCTTATTTTTTCCTCTTGTAATGACTGTTGTTAGTACGCCCTTTGTTTTGAGGCAGTTAGCCTACACCATGTCAGAAAGGGGAAAGGAAGAAATGCATAGCTCACACAACATGACTGAATGATGTCATACAGCTTCCTTTTTTGACCTCAAATCAAAGCAAACGGTCATAACCCGTGACATCTTTATATAAAAACGTCTGTCTTGCTACTGTCTATCACAGACTGATAGAGCTCAATAGTGATTCAACTTATACACATTTAACGAAAGCTTTCATATTGCCTGTTCTAAACACCTGGTGTCTGATAGGTCTTTTCCCGGGAAAAATCCTGTGGCGCGCAGGAACTGATGTATTTTACATTTACAGATTGTTTGGAATCAATTTACAATCGACTGACAGGTGATCTCTGGAAAGTGCAGTGCAGAAACGTCACAGCAATGAGCGCTTGACGTTTAAAAAATACAAACATACACAGATGTCGCAGATTAGGCTACTACTTGAGCAGCTGTTTCACAAGTTATGTTTTGGCAGGATAAATTAATATTTGAATACAGATTTATGACATTACGTCAATTTATTGGATATAATGATGGATTGTAATGTTTATGTTTTCGCAATATCTGATCCAGCATTTTAAGCCATATCAGCCCAATACTAATTGTTGGCATCAGATAGGTGTGTCGCCACCTCATACCCAGGGCCAAGAGGCTCAACTGAGAACTGGCTATATGTGGCAGGATGCCATTCATAGAGCCACTTTATAACATTGATGGTAGAGTAACGTCAGAAAGCTTATCCTTATCCTGGTTGCCATTATCGTGAAGGTATTTACATTTTAGGCATTTAGCTGATGCTCTTATCTATAGTGATTTACACTGAGTGCAAAAGTACACTAAGCTTCAGTTCGTAGATCACCAATAGTACAGTAAACCAATAGTAAGGAGTGCATGAGTCAGAGTGGCTTGACCCTAGGATGAAGTGCTAGGAAAAGAAAAAAGAAAAATAAGAGATAAGGAGAGAAGTAGATGGTTATGTTTTTATAAGTTGAAGCTCGGTAGAAAAGTACATTTTTAAACTTTACAGATTTACCGGTGGAAAATTTAGCTGCCGGCTGGGTTCAGTTTGTATGTTAGATTTTCTTTCTTCTTCTCCCTCTATCTGTCTTGTAGGTTAGTCTGTCCGTCTTTGTCTGGATGAGTTAAGCCTCGTGATTTCTCCAGACAGACTCCTCAAATTGCGGTCAGCTTACAAGTCAAATTGAAATCTGACTCATTTGGAAAGTCCTCGAGGAGCGTAATGAGTTATTTTCAATTAATCTCCACAGTCAATGGAGGATAATTGGAAGCCTGCCAACTGTGTTAGCGGGTAAATGGCAGGGGTGTCACGCTTGTGTGTGTGTGTGTGTGTGTGTGTGTGTGTTGGGGATAGAGTGGGGGTAGGGGGGGGGGGGGTGCTGACAACCCATTGCGGTCAATGAAGAGAGGACTGCAGCCAGTCAAGCGTGGAAACTGAGGGGCTGTAATCACTGGGGAAGGACAACTTTCCCCTTTTCTGTCTTTCATCCACCATGTGTTACTTTGTAATACTCATACATCATCATCATGTTTTTTTCACCTGCGGTCCACAATAAACAAAACATCACCACTGATGACCCACCATCACTATACTGCCTTATGAACAGAAACAAAACTCAGTGATATGGCACCAGTAAATCTGATTTCATTAGCCTATTTAAAGTAATAATCTGTGACATTTTCATATAAATAAATGTGTTGCTACTCTCTATCACCAATTAGTATGACACAATAGTGATTCAACCCATATCTAGTTCATGAAAGCTTTTACATTGTCTGTTCTTAACTCCCGGTGTCTGGTAGCTCTTTCCCTGGAAAAAATCCTCTGGCGTACAGGAAGTGAAGGGTTTTATATTTCCGGTTTGTTTGGAATAAACGGAAGAAGAAGAACTGGGTAGTTAGCATGAGCAGCGATAGCCACCATGGCTGAACAGACAAAGAAAAGAGCGGCACCTACAGAAACTCAAAACTGCAGCAACAGAAAATCCAAGGAAAAAGACATTAGAGTCCCGCCCACACTGTTTGATTGACAGGTGATCTCTGGGAAATACAGTGCAGAAACACCACAGCAATGAGCGCTTAGCACCAAACATGCCGTCCTTCACCCAGTGCCCTATGCTTTCCATTTTGCAGAAATCAAAGAGATATAATCGTGAAAATCTTGATTTAAAAAAATGGAATGTAGATGTAAAAGTGGAATAACGGAATTGTGAGATTTTGGCGAAATTGTTGTGAAAATAGTAAAAACATTTGACATTTTGAGTCATTTCTGCCATGAAACAATAAAAATATTTAAACATGGCAGTAGAGCTGCAACGATTAATCAATTAATCGATTAGTTGTCAACTATTAAATTAATCGCCAACTATTTTGATAATCGATTAATCGGTTTGAGTAATTCTTTAAGAAAAATAAGTCAAAATTCTCTGATTCCAGCTTCTTAAATGTGAATATTTTCTGGTTTCTTTACTCCTCTATGACAGTAAACTGAATATCTTTGGGTTGTGGACAAAACAAGACATTTGAGGACGTCATCTTGGGCTTTGGGAAACACTGATCCACATTTTTCACCATTTTCTGACATTTTATAGACCAAACAACTAATCGATTAATCGAGAAAATAATCGACAGATTAATCGACAATGAAAATAATCGTTAGTAGCAGCCCTACATGGCAGTATGTAGAGGGAGCAGAGCTGCGTCTGTGGGATGTTGTATGTGTATGTGTGCTTGGCTGTTTGCGCACATCAGAAAGCCCATGTGGGTTTGTTATGGGGATGTTGAAGACAAAATGTCAAAGCGATGATCATCCATCGGCTGTAGAGGCCTACAGGCGAATTCAAGTTTGTGTCAGTGAGTACATGCAGGTAGACATGTGACAACACACTCAGCTTTCACATTGAGGGGTGAGGGTGCTGCACCCTTGTCATGTCCTACTAGATGTTCTGTTTGCCATGCACTTCTTCTGTAATTAACAACAGTACAAACCATGTATAACTACAGCAACAGGCGCCCACACATATTTTCTAAAGTACTTGAAAGTGCACTCATTTTTACACTCTTAAGTGACCAGTTTTGAACAATTCTCTGTGTTGGAAGCTTTCTGCATAATGCTTTTGAATGTGTGTTTTCATCCAACAATCTTTTAATGCTGTCTCTAAATGGATTATAATGGATGAAATGTTTACTTTCATCAAAAAAATATTTTAAGCACCGGGCCATGTAATATCAGTCCTTACAAGAATTAAAGATACTTGTTGATAAGATTGACTCTGAAGGATAAAAGAATAACTATTGTAAGCATTGACATATTAACTAAGATGAAAAAGGTTGCAGGTATTATTGAGTATGAAATGTATAAATATATAAAACCTAGAATCTGGGGAAAATATAAACAAATAAATCTAAAAAGGAGAAAAGAGTTAACAGAATTTGGGAAAAATTAAACCCAATTAATCCTAGCTCATTTTCCTGCCAAACTTTATTTTATTGTTGGTTTCCATGCAGACCATTGTTGTCTTTCCGAGTTGCCTTGGCTATATACATGCTCACACAGTCTGTTGAGTTTTGTTTCCTTGAAGATCTTTCAAGAAATCCACCCTTTGTGTTCTCTGTGCTCTATTTTGATAATAAAATGAAAGCACAAGGGCTTTCGAAAGTCTGTTCAATTTAATTAATGTCAACAAGGTCAAATTTTAGAGTGAGGAAATTCTGTTCTGTTAATCTCACTGGCATTAACAAAAATCATAAAGTGCAGACATCATTTTGCCTTGGAATGTACGTCATCTCCTGGCTGGCCGTCGTTTTTGAGGACGTCTCTTAACAGCAGGGGTCAAATCGTCGCGTAGTGTCTCTGCAAAACCAACAAAACCAGTCTGTGTGCCTTCCAACTTTCACCGAGTCACGACAGCGTTAACCTCCTCGAAACCAGCTGAATGTCAGTTTCACCAGACGTATAGGGGCCCTGCTCTGAAGACGGAGCAGAAAATAAAACAGGAGACGATAGACGGACCAGCTGATTCCCTCCACAACCACCGCCAACCCCCCCTCCCTCACCCCTCTCTCCTCCACCCCCTGCCGCCATCTCCTCGGTTACCAGAACAGCGGTGTTGCACGTCTCTCTGTATGCACAGCCTGATATCAAATTGGCTTCAACCTTTTGTCTGTCTTTTTTTTATTGAACCAACTGAGAGTCTACAGTAGACCAGTATACAAGCCTTTCCCTGTTCTAAGGACCATCTGAGAATTGCTTAAGCAATGTTTACATGACAAAGTATCAGATTGAATCCAAACCTGGATGAGCGGTTTTGATCCATAGCTGTGGACGAGATTTCAGAGAATCAGAGAGGTGTGGCTAATATTACTAATTAGGCTGAAACCTGATATATTGGATTGATGCTAGTCTTTTATTTGATATCGGCCAGTCAGTGTCGTCCACTGCTGATATGATTTTACTCAACAGCTTTATTGATTGTAGTCTGTAAAACCTGCAGTGAAGCCTGCCTCACCCTGTCTAAAAGAGATGGTAACATGGTAAAATAAATTGGATGGGTTTCAGTTTTGTGTCCCATGTCCCTAAATGCTGTCTCAGAGGCTTTTCCACCCTACCAAGAATGAGATTCTGGCTTGACCACCAAATCCTGGTAATTGTTTTCATTTGTTTTTGTTTCAATTTATATTGAATATTGATTATTGGCAGCTTCGGTCCAAAAATATTGGTATCCCTGTTGTCCTCTTGCTAATTTCCAAGAATTGAAGCCCAACTATAGAGGAGGACTGAGAGCTTCATACTTCATCCGCCCATCCCATTTTTTCACATCTAGTGTTTTTAGCAGGATTTCCCAATTATCACTGAATGACTGATTAACTCTCGAGGATCGCTGATGAAGGAGGTGGCTCTGCCATTTGTTCATTAGATTTGTCTAGAAACTAGATCAATCGTTCCAAAAAGTGGGCACCAGGGACCCTGGATGTCCTCAACAAAGTACTATTTTCATTAGTAGTCCTGTTTCATTAGCTAGAAGTCCATACACTGAGGAGGTAAGACTGTCTATTTCAATTATGTGTCACTCTCCACATTCTTACACGCCTACAGTATGTAGTACAGTACAGAACCCCAGTAGTAGTACAATTGTGTATTTCTGTACTACATTATATATAGCCTACATTATCATACATTATATCATAACAAAAAATTTCCTGGGACCATAATTGGCTTCATGTGAATTTATTTGGGGTCTCTAGACATGAAGTTTGGGAACCCCTGTAGATCACAACAAACCTGAAGATGCTCTTTCAGAACTTGACACGAAACTTTCCCCCCTGAACTCGGAGCCATCGGGACTTTGGTTTGTTATACCTTTCACCTCTCCTTACCTCTAAGTACAATGTGTCCATTGTTGCCATAAAACCTTGAAGCTGGGGGAGGTGAATGACATTCCACTGACATGTTGAATGGCTTTTCACTGGGACTACGGACAAGTGCAAACACTGCCTGCTCTCAGTCTGGCTTTCTGTCCTGACAGTCAGTAGTCATGTGTCTGTCAGTGCTGTAGCTTATAGCTTTAGAAGCTGTGGGTCCTCACATATGAATGCAACGTCATAAGTTACATTCACATTTGGGTGGTAAACCAGGGCTGGGGGTCAATTATATACCCATAGAGGGCCTTCAGGTGACTGGAAGTGCCCCCTAGCAGCCATATTAGTCCTCAGCTCATGGCAACATGGCTGATTACATTTCTAAACTTTCGACTCAGTCATCTCTACAGTACGGAATAGACATGGTTAATTTCTGTGCTGGTTTTAGCTGGAGACTGATCATTTCATCATTGATACATCTGATCAAATCTGTGTTTAGACAATGTCAACTTTTTAGCTAGCTACATGGCTGGTAGCTGGGAGGGGCTAGTAGTTGCATGTTAACATTAACATTAGTTGCTTTGCTAAATGAGCTTGCTGGTTAGTCAGCCATTTCAGCTAACAAAACCAAAAAACAAATTTTTTGTTTGTTCAGGTTAACTGAGCTGACTCTTATTTTTACTCATAATGTTATATATAATGTTATATAATTGATCTACACCCACACCACAACAATCTCTTTCAGGTATCTCTCTTTTTCTAGCCAGGCTGTTATATATATTTCACCATTATTTGCACACAGCCAATTCACCAATGGACCTCTGTGATGGCACCAGCCATGATTGCTAGGAGATTTGTGACTCAACTGCAAAGTCATGCTCAACAACAGTTGATGGTAAAGTCTGACAGTGCTGACATTGGCTTCAATGGCAGAAAAAGCCAGTCAAAGTATAAATATCTTTCCATTTTTTTTTTTTTTTTTAATAAATAGCAATGTGAATGCTGTGTCAAACTCACAAAATAGCTCTTTTGTAGGTGCTTGGATCTGTCATTTCTGCAGAATCATGGAGGAAGTTAATTACTTGTTGAATCTGGGTGATGTAGGAAAATGGAGAAATGTAGTTACCTATTGGAGAAAGCCGTCTGCTCCTGACACCAAGCATGCAGACTGCTAGGATTTTTCAGTTCACAAACTGATGCTGAGATGTGTATGTATATATGGGAGCATACATGGTGACATTTCCTCAGGCGATGTGTGTGTGTGTATTGGTTTAGCTTGTCAACATAATGAAAGCAGGAGCAGACTGCAGGTGGAAAAAGCCGAGACCTGCTGCTTTTGCCTGAGGCTGTTACTTTGTTGAACTGGAACTTTCCAGTCTTGCAAGCTGCAGACACTTTGTGTCTATTTGAGCTTGATGTTGTCCCAATAGTAAAAGTAATAATGAGTTTGATTGTGTGATTTAACCTCTACCTAGTACATGAAAGTCTTTATTTGTTACATTGCCCTAGCCCTCTGGAGCACCTGTGTTTACATACGTCAATTCTTGGTTTCTCTCATTTGTTTTCGTTCATTTTAATTTTTTGTTGCTCTGTAGGTCTGGTGGAATCGCCCATCTAGGGGCTTTCTCAGGCATCAGTACAAAGGCAGGTGCATGAGTGGTGATTAGATTGCCTCGAAGTAATTCCTGACCAATCAAAGCAAGGAATGTGATGATGTTACTGCAAATATAGCATCTTCCTCAACGCACCCGACTTCCAAACACGAATGAACAATGTCCATTCAAAATATCGTCCTCTCGACTGGTCCTGAACTTCAGTACAGTTATTCCAAGCATGCTCGCCTCCTTTACTTGGTCTTCTGTAAGTGCTACAAGGGGAGAAACTATCATAGCAATAGACCTGTTGCTACCCATCTCTTTGGGGCTAGTTGATAAATAAGGCTTTTCACCAAAGCCTATTAGCAAGACACCAAATGGATCTTGTCAAATGCTCTTTAGTGCAGGTATAGCTGTATTCAGTATCTTGATAATTGCTTCAATTGCAAGATCAGTGTTTACATTTTCATCCACCATTGCTTGCTCTGGCCTTCAGACTTTGCGCTAAGTGATTACGGCATCCTCCAAGACCCTGCCCACAATTTGAGTAATCTAATCCAAAAGCGAGAACATCCCAGTGATTGGCCTTCCCTCTTCGACGAGGAGACAGACCTATGAAGTGCCAGAAAATTCAGACTAAGTAGGCATGGTTAACATGCAGAAGCAAATGAATGAGTCAGAGGAAAACAAATGTAAACACAGGAGGGCTGTAGCCAGGCTAGCTCTAAACACCCGGTGTCAGGTAGGTCTTTCCACTGGCGCACATCAAGTGATGGGTTTTGCATTTCTGACAGCAGCAACAGTGGTTTGTTTGGAATAAACAGAAGAACTGGATGGTTAGCCTGACAACACTGGCAACACTGGTTGATTGACAAATGATCTCTGAGAAGTACAGAGATGTTGCCAAAATACAAAAAAGAGGATCTTGCAGATTACCACTTTAAGGACCGAACATTTTCATTTCCTGAAAAGCATTTCATAGAAAGAACCAACAGAATTCAAAACACTTCGACAACACCATTATCCCTGGCATTGCTCACATTACTGTGTGAATAAGTAACTGTTGGTTGGAAAAGCCCAGGATTGAAAACACCAAGGAAGTCCACATACTGGGAGAAGTCGGCTAGAGGAAATGGTACGACTGTATTGGTATAATGTGGTCAATTTTGGACTGAAGTGACATTTGGATTAAGATGAGGACAAAACACACATCTATACACACACACCTTTCACACCCACCCAGTATTATCTACCACACTCTTCCTTCCTCCAACCAGTGCATGTTCCTCTGTTCAAGCTCTGAATCCTGTTGCCGTGGTTACCCTTCCGCTGTACACAATGGCTTGGTGGTTGCATAATGTTTTTCTGCCGGTGCAGTTTGTGGCCCACACTACAGCTGAGTGGGTAGGGAGCACTCCGCGCCGCCCTCCCACACTCAGCTCCATGCTAATGAAAAGCTTGGCCTCACTGGGGAATTTTCACACTGAATGATACGCCTCCCAATCGGACAGCAAAGAGCCTCGGAGCTTGTTGTTGTTGCCGTGCTGCACAGGCAGTGCCCTTTTGGCTTCTCCGTCATTGGATGAACTGCGAGGTTTGCCATAGTTGGAGCTTGATATTAATGCCTGAACGCGGTGCGACCCAACTGGACTGGAAGGCCTCTGATTGCATTGGGCTTGTTTTCGCTGAATCTAGCAGGCTTTGGGTTTGAAGGGCTTTCGTCAGGTTTGGGCTCAATAGCTGTCGTCCTTGGGTTTGGTTCAATGATTGGACTGAAGCTTTTTGGTTTCAATTTGGGCCAGGCTCAACTTCAGAGTCGATCTGTAGCAGCAGCAGACGTAACGGTTTGAAGTTATGTGTAATTTCTGTAGTAAAAAGTTGATCCGCACAACAGCATACTGCTCCAGGACATTTATTCATCAACAGTACACAACGTTTTGACCTGTCTTAGTCTTTATCACACCTGACGAAGACTGATGTATTTTTCTATGTTATTTAGTATAATTTCAGTGGTACATTGGTCTTAATTGAGTCATTTGGTGTGACTTTTGTCACCAGTCAAGAATATAATGACACTGCACTCAAAGGCCTGCTTTTGAGAGTATGAAGTGGCAGATTTGGGGAGTATTACAGGTTTCAGGCATGCATTACAGCATATATAATGCGTCAGTGTAATGTACCCAAGAAATTGTCATCTCTTAATGGCTGATCTGTAACCTGTCAAGAGCACAGCACCATTATCTTTCAGTCACACATGCTGCAACCACTTAAGTTAAAATCCACTTTGCTAAGTTGTTTTAATTAGGTTCTTATCTTGGTTTTATCTGCTATGTCATCTAAATTTACCATGTCCTTCAGCAAGTAAACAGCACAAAGTGGCGTATACAGTGTAACTACTCATCTAGTTTAATACATCCATGCCACTCATAGCTGTATCATCTCTGGTTTTGCTGCCAGATGAATAGAGCGATGTGGTGAGTCTGGACAGTGACAGAGGATTGTTTGCAGTGCACTGGGAATTTATTGATCCCCCATGAGACAAAGAGAATTCAATTAACTAGAGAAGCACAGTTATAATTGCAGGCACATTTAAAGAGACACTTCACCAAAAAGCAAAGATTGTCCATTTCCTTCATTTTATGTGTGGATGTAGATGGAAAATGAGCATGACCCAAAGTCTCATTGTGGGATATTGTTGGAAAAAATGGTCTCATGGTGGTTAAATTGCTTTATATGCTTAAAAGGGTGGATATGGTTGTTCAGGAATTCAAATCAAAACAAAGCATTGGAACCAAATATCTATTAACTAAAAACCATGGCAAAAATCTGTATGGGGAGTCAATTGTTGGTGTCTCATCCTCACTTTCTCTCTATGTCTTGGTGTCTGTAGTGCCAAGCAATTTGGCAGCAATGCAACAAAGAGGGTTTTATTTTCCATGAAATATTAATCTCTTGTTTGAACAGCAAAATGCACCATTATGCATCCAAGGTTGATCAGTATGGCTTTTCTTTTAATGTCATCCAAGGCACTTGGCTATCATTTTCGAACTTCAAGTTCACCACCAAATCCTAAAAACCTGGCAGGCGCTGTATTTTCCATTATTTTGGCTCTGCAGCTTCTTCATTAAATATGGAAACCCTTGACCAAATCAGGATCATTCCCTGCTAGAGTAAAAGGCAATAAACCAATAAACAATTGATGGACTGGTTAGACTAGGCTTCTAAACGCCGATCAAAGGGGAATACCACTGCATTCAGTGTGTATACATATCGCTATACAGTGGCACATTTCAGTTTGCATTAATGAACATTCATTACTGTTTCTTTTGACAGTAATGTTTACCTGCCCCATTTGTTATATCTGTACTACAACTTTTTCCGATTCTAGATGAGTATGGCAGTGTCCAGAATAATTTTCATACAGTACATCACCATTTCCAAAAATCATAATTAATAGCCTAATTATAAACTTGTAACTGCTCATTTGTACAAAACAAGAAGTGTCACTTGAGGTTTGAGTATCTGTAAACTCTTAATGCACATTCTTACCTTCACCCACCAGTGATTCACATTGGGATGTGTAAAAGCCTTAAAACAGCATTTCATTTCAGTATAACATTTACAGTTTTCAGTCCTTCACCTACTAACATTAGCTGTCCCAGTAAGCAGTAGCAAGCTCACTCGCTAATTTTCTTTACCTTCTCATAAAGCCATTGATTGGCTGAGACTTGCTCTTGTTTGAGTAGTTCAAACTTAATGTGAGTGGGTTCGTTCAAACACACTCAAAGAAGGTAAATAAACCCAATGCAACCGGTTGAATGAAATGCTGTGCTCATATCACCATATCTCCCTGTTAATTCTGCCCACCAGAAACACTTTGCTTGAAACTAAATGTTGGGAGTGACATTTGTCAAATTACAAATTTAACTAAATTCACATATCTGTGCAAGTATAATTATTTGCAAAGAGTTAAATTTTGGTTCCGATCCCTTTAATTTAAGCTGTGGTCTTTTTAGTTATAGTTTGCAGCATGTTTTTCTAATGGGTCAGATCAGATTTAAAATGTAGCCTATAAGAATAGCCTATAGAATAGCCTATTCCACTCACTTAACCAGGGTTTACTGTATGATGTGTTGGTTGTATGGAGAACTGCCACTCTTTAAACCAGCCTGGCATGGTGATGAATGATCCCATCAGCCAATCACTGGGCTGCATAAAAGCTGCTTTGTCACAAAGCTGACTAGGATGGAGACACAGGCCAGATTACAGCACCTCTCTGTTATCAGAGGGCTGCGTTAGCCAAGCTGAAATGTAGACCTGGATTGACTGAGATCAAATCCCCTTCATAACACCATCTCTGGAAACTATGTCAGACCCTAGAGCTGCTTTATTAGGCAGATGGGATTTGGCAATGTAGATCAGGTATTGACTGAGATGATCACAGACTGGAAACTCAGACAGGAAACAGTCGGGCACACTAGGATTATATAAATGTCATTGGTAGGTAATGACATTGGACAGGACACGCATAATAAGATCATTATTCTTTTTTTTATTATTTAGTCAATATCCTGGCTAATATTACTATAATGCCATTGAGATTTATGCGAAACCTGTTTGATTTACAGATACTGCTCCACATTTTCCCAGCAATAGTTTAACAAAATGAAACGAAGGCAGGATGAGCTGAAATGCCACCAGATGAATACATTTGTTTTATCCCCACTGCCACCAAAATATATAATCCTGCGGGATGACAGGTTACCAAAAGTCTGTCCAATAAACAGGCTACTTGCGAGTCCATGTGACTGGTCGTGGTTTGCTTGTAATTGGGAAGTGTGAACCTAAACAAACCAAATACAAAAATGCAACAAATTAAACTTTTCCACTGTGGTTCAAACCAAAGACTGTAGATGTGATCGCACCCACAGTTGTGTTGTCCCACTTCCATTCCACCTGCTTGTCTTGTCCCATCAGTTTCTGTGCAGCAGTATCACATTTGACAGAGAAACTTTCACAGCGTTCCCTGACATGAGGCGGTGTGGTGTGTGCTTACATGGAGCACTGCTAGCAGGCCCAGTGGTGTACTCGACACTTTTCAGCTTTTCAGCACCGTCTCCCATTTCACATCAGTAGTACTCTGTGCCAATCAATAGCTGGCTCACTGTAGTGGAAAGGAAACAATACACTGTATAGTGGCCAATATAGCAGAAGGACAGTGTTCCTTATTCCTGATGGCTAAATCAAAGATGAGGACATTAAAAATGCTGCTCATTTCTCTGTTTTACTCATGGTGTATGACAGTTCAGTCAATATTTGTGAACACAGTGAACACAATGACTCTCTCTCAAAGCCAGAAACCAGATAACTAAGACATGTTATATAAAGTCTTAAGCTGCTCCATATAGCTATATACATAGATGCTCACAAATATTTATTGGGCTGTCATAGACTAAAGTAATCACATGCGAATTCTTAAACTGGGCTGCATTCCCCTATAACAGGAAAGTTAGACGACATTAGTGGAGCAGATTTGCTACCACAAGGATCCAACCGGTCGTACAATAGATTATACGATGGGTAGTGGTTGCATTATGCAGATATCTGGAGGAAATATAGCTAAAACATAATTAACATAGAAATTTATCTTAAGCTAAAATAGAATATTGTTGCCACACACTTGTATTATTCTACGCCTGTTAGTGTGATTCTGGCCCTTATATTTGACAAAGATGTATGCCACTAAATAGCAGTCTGTTTATCATCAGGATTTCCACTGTGATGCGGAGATAGGAGATACGAAATTGATTGAATGGTGATGAAAAAACTTTTGGGCCGCATTGCCTGTCAGCAGCCAATTACACTGTATTGTTGCTGTACTGTATGTCCTGTCTCTCATTTCAGCACCATCGGTGCTAGAGCTTGCAATCAGTCTGCTCAAATCGATGAATGGACAGTAGCATGGTGATGTAGCTGCTAGCGGGGGTTACTTTATTGCTTTGAGAAATCACTGATCTGACGTGACTGGCTTGGCAGCAGCTGCACTGTGGGGGAAGAAGTGGGGGAAAGCCTACTTAAATCTCTGATATTGTGTCTTATCTTAAGTTACTGCAAGGACATAATGGGTAAGTGTGTGTTTTTAGAGAATAACCAAGCAGTTATGTTTTTATCCACTTAAGTCCTATTCGCATGGGACTAATATTACCTGTGGACCAGTGATTTGTGAACTGCAGAGTTTTGAATTTAATCCTGTGTGAACCTGCCATGTCTGCAATTTGGAAAGTAAAAGTTTCATCATATTTTAGTTAACAGTGAGAATTAAAATTTTGTTTTTGGCACACAATTACTTTTTCTTCTTCAATTTCTATCTGCCCCCTGTCATTAAAAATGGAGGCAGTAGTGGAATCTTATTGAGGAAGGTTTTGAATGCATTTTTTTTCAGCGTAAACTTCAGGTTTTGCTTTGCTAAAACAATAAGTGATGAATTGTAAAACCCTGACAATTTATATCCGGGGCACTGGTGATTTCAGAGAATTTCATTATCCCATGCAAATGTGTTTCACGAAACACAGAGGTTGATTCATTAATCACATGAGGTCTCCACATAATATTAGTCCCATGCAAATAAGGCCTTTTAATACCAAGTCTCTTATCCTACTTTTGTTGCTATACATTGTGAGGGATATGTTTATAGGGTGTGGGGTGGTGGTATTAGGATGTCATGGTTTACATCGTGCATTATACTCCCAAGAGTGTAGGCTCTAAAAGGCTGTAATGTATAGATGGATTATGGTAGGATTAAGGCCAAAGATTAGAAGGATGAATATCATACTTTTCCCCATCACTCCCTGCCTCCTCACAACCCCTTTTGTAAAGTCTTCCCATTGTCTAGAGATTTCATCCCTGTTGTATTTTGATGGGTATTTGTTCAGTGAACATTACGCTTAAAAGTGCTTATAGAGGATACAGAGGTTAAAGGTGCTACATGTAGCAGTTTGACATCAATAAATCATTATCACTTTCATTCTGAGACATTAGTATAATTACCACAAACAAACGAGACCATTGCCAAGAAGATTGGCAGAGGCTACTGGCCTCTACACTGCATTTTACCTTGTGTGCTAAAGATTTCAGAGTTTCTCGCAACGGCAGATGATGGAAGGAGTGAAAGGTCCGATGACAAAATCACTTCCAACATGTTTATCCTCTTCAGTAAAGCAAAAGAGAAAACCAAAGACTGCTTTAGGACAGGAACCAATGGGGTTTATGAGAAATGTGGTCCTTATTTTGAGAAACATAAACAATACTACTGGTGTGAGATCGAGGATACCAATCATCTTGACTGTTTCACTTGTCAAGGTAATTATACCACAGTATAACAGTTAGTGTGACGATTATATATTGATGTTAAAAATGCCACATATAGCACCTTTAAGACAGCCACCTCTTTCTTTTTTTTGTTTCCTCTGCTCTACATCCCTCTGTCTCAATATAAAGAAATGTGTTGGGCTGCTTATAAGGTATGGTAAAGATTTTGCTTGCTGAATACCTGCAGAATAAAGTCTACAAAAAAAATAGCAAAAATAGAAATGGGGCTGATGGGAATGCTGATGTATAAAGATATCAAGGAGTCCCCACCGCTGAGATCCTAGTGTCAGCTGGAGCATGTACTGAAATCAGCTCTCCAGAGGGGAAAATACAGCTTTTCCAGGCAGGTGGGGAGGTGTGTGTGTGAGTGTGTGAGAAAAGTAGCTCTACATGTGTCATCTGCTGCGAGTCAGCTGCTGTCAGCCCAAGCTGTGCCAGACACTCTGGGTTGACGGCTTCAGCTTCAGAGCTCGTTATCACCTTGTTCTCACACTCTTTTTAAAGGATGCTGCATTTTCAACACAACCCTGTGTCTGGTTCGGGACCCAAAGAATCCTGTGTCACATTTAAATACAATGTGTTAATCGCTGCATATGGTGTGTTAACACGTGTCGCTATCCAACCTGCGTCAAGCAGCTTTTGCTGTGAGCAGTAATTCCTAGGTTGTTTCATTAAAGAACCAGATGCATGGGCTTTACCACAACAGGCAATTAGGCGATTCTAATAATGTCACATAAGTTGGCACAGAAAGTTGGCACAGAAAAGTATACTAAATTGACTTGTGATTGTCTCAACTTTCTGGAACTTGCTGTCCTATATGGTAAACCCCATCTGGCACCGAAGCAGACAGCAAATGGTTCATTAGTACTTGAGTGCAAAAGGAAATGATAAGCTACTGTAAACATAAATACCTACATAACTGCCTCTGGGTGTGTCTGGGTTTCGCATGTGGACTTCCACTGCACAAACTGCGAAGTACGCTCAGAGTGAAGTAGGAAGTACAAAAATGTAGAAGTACATGAGGAAGAAGTTGAGTAGTCTTCAGCTCTTTGTCCTATCTACACTAATTGATCCAGTTTACCTCTCACACACTGGCCACACTTGTATTGTTTGTTTGGTCCTATCAAACATATTTTTCACTCTGCTTACACCCACTTCACTGATTTTTGTTTGCGAGGCCCTTCTGGGGCTCATTACTGCCAAACACTGTTCACTCCATCGCTGCTTTCTCTTGACAAGACTCCCCACTCAGAGCAGCAACCTCCAGCTAAAACCAGTCGGTCGAACAGGCGAGGCTGGATTGATTCGATAGACCACTGCTCTGAGTGGAGGTTAGTAGAAGTGAGTAAACACTGGGCTCTGTACCATCACAAAGTAGCTCTCTGCTTTGCTGTTGCTCTTTCTGAATATGTACAGTACTCACACACCTGATCCTGACACGTCTTAGCTAATCTCTCTAAACCTCAGTTACTCTTCATTTCGAGCCCAGCAGTTTTTTTTTTTAATCACAGCCAGCAATAGGTTGTGGCATTTGTCTTTGTTAGGGAAGCTTGTAATTATCTGGGGATGCATAAGGCATCAGTGACACAGCAAAGGCAGAGACTTTATCAAGGGATTTAGAAGATATATTAATTGAAAGGTCTCAGTGAGATCTTTTCAGTACCAAAAGGACACAACTGAAATCATGACCCATAAGTTTTAATTAAACAAAAACTGAAAGCCGTAACAGTAAATGTAGTGATCAAAAAGTGATCAAAATTTGTTTTGGCTCTCCTGTAAAATCTACTATAAAGCACTTAGCCTACGCCCCTTTGGCTCCAAGCCCTCGATATCTTAAGAAAACTGTTCTTGACACTGAGCCGACATTTTTATTTGACATAAAAATGTAACTTGCTTTTGTGGTAGTACCCAACATTTTACTGAACTTGTATGAGGCTGATTTGAATTGTCTGCAGTGTGAACAAGTTTCTAAAGATTGTACTCTATAACTGAGGACTGTTTAATGTCTAATGCAGTCCAGTTTGGTCAGCAGGGCTGGAGCTATAGCCTCTGACTGGCTGTTTATCAGGAAAGGCCTTTGTAAGGAGCAGCTTGAAGAGCCTCAGTTATTTTGTGTGCGTTTGTGTCAGTATACATTATGTGAGGGTGCTTCCATGTGTGTACATTCAACAGGCAGGACTGAATATAGTAAACCTGAGATGTCAGTTGATAAATGTGGAGCGCTCAACCGTCTCAGTCGTAAAGCCAAGCTATAGCTATGGAATGGAGAGCCATATAGCCATAAATCTGTTTACCACTGCAGTATCTTTCCCGAGATAAAAGCCTTCCAAGCCAGCTGTGTTAAGTAATGCTAGGCTCTGCAACGCACCTCCACACCCAGGCAGCTCTGACAGACACAAAGAAACCTCGCCTGTCCTCTCCACTCCTAATCTCTCCTCTCGCTTCCTCTCCTAGCCTCCCCTCCCCTCCAGTTGCTCTATGGAAACAAGTAGGCCAAAAGTTGGAAGCCTTGCCTGTCCTTAAAGCGCAACAAAAGGGAGCGAGCAACCTGATCCTGCAGACTATCTGGGGTTTTGCGCTGCACTGTTGTGGGTGGGTAGGGGGGGGGGGAGCTACTCCTGAAAAACGGCCACCCTACTTCTGTTTGTCAGTGATTTCCGAGCTGCGTTTTTCCTCACCGCCTGCTCATTATTTCTGCCCCATCTTTGTGCTTATTCAGCAGCGTTCGTGCAAGTCAGTGCTTTCCCTGCACATCCCTAGAGTCTGAGAGAGAGGGATTTCCCGGGTAGCCTGTGCTAGTAAGTAAACATAACGGGTGTGTCGTACAGAGGGAATCCGCCTCATTACCTTAGCCTCCTGTGAACCGTCATTCTTAGCTCTTATATGGGAAACTAAACGAGGGAAAGGATCTTTGCTTTTCAAGGCAGCAGCGTTGGGTTTTGGTTCCTCTCCACTACCTCACCAAGGGAAGAGAGCTCATTTGAACCGCTGCCATTTTCCCCTTGTTTGTATGTGTGTGCAGCTGGTGTTGTTAATGAAGGGTGGGCTCACTTTCCCCTTCCTTTATGTGTGTACAGAGCTTTGGAAATAACAGCAGTGTGAGGTTTTAGCTAGCTTCCCACAGGCTGTAAGCTATCACTATAAACAAGCAGTTGTTTTTCTGATGCAGCGTTAGCCATGTTGTTGTTAACCCATTAGCATAGTTTCCATGCCCAAAAGGTTGGGTGGAAACGTCTCCATATTTTAGATAACTTTCGTTTTCTTTATAGTAGGCAGGTTGTTTCTAAACAAAAGGGTAAAACCAGTTTACTTACATTTTTGATTCTTATTTCCAACTAAAGTCTCTTGCACAAGTGAACTGAGGCCCATTTTAGGCTTTACTGAGGCTGATAGAATTTTAATCTATTATTGGCAGTTGTAGATATGACACTGCAGAACTGCACATTTTGATGCCTTCTTTTTTTTAGAGATTCAAATTAAATTCAAATTACTTTATTTTCCATGAGGAACTTCGTTTGTGCAGTGTACACATAAGACAAATATGACAACCACAAAACAAGGCGACACAAACGAGGCCTTCTTCTTCTTCATCCTCCATTCAAGATTCAGTATGTGTTTGCCATATCAAAACTTGATATGAAGTTGCCTTGTCTTGCCATGTAGCTCAATAAAAGATGAGAAGGCATATAGTAAATATCAGTACATCAGCAGCGTTAAGCAAAGTCAAAACATCATCATACATCAAAACACCATCAAGTAGCTTACAGTCACCAGTCAAGGCAACATCCTTGGAGAAATGACTGCAAGATGAAATAATTGCACTTTTATTTACCTTTATTAACCTTCATTTATCCAGGGAAGGTTTGCTGAGCATGTACGTACTTTGTCAGTAACATCCTGCTTCTCATTCATACAATTTCACACATTCACACCTGGGAGCTGCCCAGTACAACAAGCCTTGCACTCCTGGTTCACTGAGCAGCTCCACTGGAGCAGGTGGGAATTGAAGTGCCTTGCTCCAGGGCGATTTCATGTTAGTGGCTGAGGGAAACGACAGCATTACGAATTCATTTTCTTCACCTAGATTTTCTCAGCTGGCTTACTGCCTCTAGGCTCACCCCGCCCCAATTTTTAAAGATTTGGACAGAATTACCGCAACTAACCTCTCATGGCTGGCTTCGAATGCTAAACAGTGGTTTTGCTGAGACCGAGTCTGCGCTGTTACCCAACCCAAGAGATATGGCTCCTTTTCAACTTCCTCCCAGCGTGAAGCAATCCTCCAGAGTCGCTGTTATGCTTCACTGCTGTTATTTTGTCAGAGCTTGTCTGAAAAGGCCGCTCAACCTGACACCCAGCAGGTGCTTTAACATAATAGCTCATGTAACAATAAATTCATATAACTCTTTCTAGGTGCAGCATAGTGATAGCCATCAAATAATTTTAGGTAACAGTAGTCCTGAAGTTTGGAGTTGGAAGTTGCCCTATAAAGTTTGTATCCCTGGAGTGGTAAAAAGGTCAGGGAAGATTAGAAAATATGTTAATTTCCACTGAATTTTAAGCACAAGTGAAGTAAATAAATCACAGTGTGCTGGTATATCAAATACAGCTGGCATGACCTTTCACAATTCACCTAACTCCCCACTGATCTAGTGAACTTGCAGAGTGGCAGAAAGTAAAATCTTCTGAGTGTATTGTGCAAGTCCCAGGGTGAATTTGTATGCAGCCAAGGGTTCCTTTGCCTATTTCACTGCCAGGCAGCATAAGTGCTCTCCCAAAATATCACACAAAATATTTTGAGGCTTCTGAATTGCTTCATAAAAATGTAGATTTTTTTCCTTTCATATGACTTTTCAGTGGAGTCCAACAAGTTTATATTTTCCACCCAAGATTGCTTTTTACTCTTAGAGAGTCTTCATGGCCCTTTTCCCACAGCAAACCCACCCACTGATGACGTTACCACCTGAGCCTCAGTGCAACCCAGAGACAAACCCTGGATTGTGAGTTTGTTGCTGAAAAAGATCAAGGATGCTCACCGGAGAAGTGAACGTTTAAAAAAAAAAAAACCAATTAGTCAATGTGCAGTATCGCAGTATCTCTTCAGGATCTGCACAGATGGTGTGTGAGCAAGAAAGGGAAATGAGTTGTGTTTCCCTTCCTCATCTGAACAGTTTTATCACACTGAGTCCCACAGGTTCACAGATTACACTTTCCCCTGCTGCAAGCCGGTGGAGAAGAGCCTCAAGCCTGAAAAGATCCTGCAAAGACAATGATAATATCCAGATACCCAGCCTGAGTACAGCAGTAGGCTGCAGAATGAGCTGATGGCTGTAGATTTTAAGTGTCTACTTGCTTTTGCCGTCATTTTTATGATGCCAAAATATCTCCCTGCCTCTTCATACATGTTTATGCAGTAGATCTTTGCATATTACTCATCTGCAATTGTGGAAGGCATTGCATCACGCATTATGCACATTCTAAATGTAGGAGCCATGAATTCACTGTATTGTTTTTTCCATGTCCATCTGTATTGAGTCTTTTCACAGGTGGTTGGTCCATCTGTGTGTTTGTACGTTATGTTTTCACGCAATATTTGGTAAATTTTCAATATATTTCCTGTTCATCTGTGTGGCGTGTAGAGAAGGGGTGAGCAGGGAAGTGTTGACTCCAAATAAAAACCACACAGCACTGTATGAACTGATAGCCCCAACACATCGTCATCAGGAGTCATCATTGTCAGCACCTTGGCTGTCTGGCCTGGTGTCTGTTTGGGGCTGTGCAGTTATAGCTAAAATCATAATTCTGATTATTTTGCGAGATATTATTATCACAATTATTAGTCTCTGATTTGGTGAAGATGATTATTTTATTGAACTTTGTCTTATAAACAGAGAAAAACAGAGAAAAAAGGAAATTTGAAGGAAATGGTTGAGGTCAGATGAAGGTCAGTTGTAAAACAGGTGCAAGAATCAAATTATTGTAAACTAGAAAAATAGGAAAATAATTTTGCACACTCAAATAAAATGCTTGGACAAAAAAATCTACTTAAAAAAACAAAAACAAATTTATTGCATAAGTGCCAAACTTAAAGGTGCAAGTGAAAAAATAAATATATGTACAGAAGAACTAGAACTTTGTTTTCTACAACCCTAACCCTTCTAAATGAAACCAAATTAAATTGAACCTTTCACTATCTCACAATCCTGCAATTATTTACTATGGAGACTAAAATGGCGATTATACATAATTACTTCTACCTAACCTGAGTGTAACCCTAACCCTGCCCATGTCTGATAGCTCAGTCAACCGTTGGCCTATTGTAGCTTGACGGCCAAGAGTTCATGTAGGGAAACAGCCAAGCATGTGTGTGACAGGTGTTCATATATTTGAATACAGGTCGTGGACTTCTGTGTGTGTGTGTGTGTGTGTGTGTGTGTATATTATATTACGTACATGTACATAGTGTTAACAAAGCATATTATGTAAGCTCCACTCTGTAACAGCCTTGACATGCACTCTATCTATCTCTTTCCCCCCGTCTCTCTGGAAGCGACCGGTCACATGCTAATGTCTGTCCCTACTATCTCCTCGGAGGCCTGAAGGGGGCCGGGCGCCACAATAGGGTGAAGCTGGAATAAATGGGGGGGGCGCTGGAAGTGTCATTAGCATGAGAAAGCCCTCATCCCCAACCCTCTCTTCCTCCCCACATTGTCTGCTTCGTGTCTCTGGCTCAGAGGCAAGACAAGTCACTTCCTTAAAGAGCCATCATCCCCTGTGCTCTGCTCAGCTCCTCAAGCAACAAGTTTCCACCATTCAAATTCATTGTTTTCTATCAGAATATCTCTAAATGATGAGCTTTTATTTTGCTGAACATCAGATCGATCTGGAATATAACCAGAGGGTATGGAACACATTGTTTCAGCTAGTAAGAAAAGCTTGCAAATGATTGTAATATTTATAATATTTTGGTTTTTAAGGCTTAAATCCACGGATGTATGCACTTTTTTATTTATATGGGGTGGGATGGGAGGGAGTTGTGTTTTTGCCATGTATTTTATCATGTGTTTTTTATGGTATATTATGCTTGATGTCCTTGTTGTTAATGTTGCTCTGTTATGAGCACACAGACAAATTCCTAACAACTAAGTTGGTATGGCAATAAAGTATTGAATCTTGATTCTTGAATCTTGTTTGGAGCTGCGGAGGCTAGGATGAATCTCCATCTGTCTGTTTGTTCATCCATCCTCCGTCTGTGATATCTCAGACACCACTGATGGAGTTTTTTGACGAAACTCAAGGGAATGACGCATCACACCACTGCACTGGCCCAGAGGGAGACTGCATTATTTTTGCGGTGGATGACATGTTTACCGTTTCCTCGTTTCCTTTTGCCTTCAAAGCTCCACGGTAGCTGGCAGTGTTGTAGTCTGGATCGTGCGTTCACTCGTCAAATATTGATAGACACACAGAGAGAGAGAGCGGGTTAGAGAGTGGGAGACGTATAGCTAAATTACTAAACTGCTTCCTGACAACTGTGCACTCGGCTCTTGGCAGGCTGGTGGGAGTCAGATGACGGCACGGGGCCATCTCTTCATTGTGGCCGCTGCTTTTTTTTTTTTTTTTTTTTTTTGCCAGGGCGCAGGAAGCTCTTGCCAGATCGCTTCCTCTCCAGCGACGCATGTGTGAAAATCTGGCTACGGAAATATTAAAAAAACGAGAGAAAAAAATGCGTCTCTTTCTCTCTCTGTTAGACTCTCTCACTTTCCTTCTTTCACTCTCTTGCCCCCCCACCCCCACCCCCCACCCTCTCCCTCGCTCCCTCCCTCCGTCCTTCTGTGGGTGTTCGGTACACTAAGTGCTTGACGATTGCCAGGGCCATGAGGAGGCACAATCGGCGGAGGCGTCAACAGCCCTCAGCCAAGTGTCCTTGCTTCCCCCGAGTGTTTTTGCTCGCCGGTGTTTTGGTAGCGTGACAGCGGAGTCAGCGCTATCCAGTCTGATAGTACCATTCAACAACAATGCCGCGCACAAACATGATGGCAGAATTTCCATTACAGATCCAGTGCTTCCCATACATGGACTTATTTGTCACGCTGCAGTGTCAGGACTGGCTCACCACAATTAGATTGCCCAAACATTAAAAGTGCTTATGCGTGCACTTCAGCGCTGCATGGTTGCACACGTACTTTTTTCTTGTTGTCATGTGTGGTCCGGGCTTCTTAGAGATGATCTTTTTCATTGTATTAAACATAGGGTAACACTTTACTTCCACTTTACAAAGGCCTTATTCTAGTGTATTAACCTGCGTATTAACCTATGGAAAAGTATTTTATGTACACAATATTACTGTGTAGGTACTTTATGAAAATCTCTCTAATACATAATGGGCTTACAACACCATTTGAATGGTGTGTTGCATTGTTTTAAGTATTATGTATTAGGGAGATTTTCTTTTTTTTTTTAAGATTTATTTTTGGCATTTTATGCTTTATTAGACAGTTACAGTGAGAGAGAGACAGGAAGGTATGGGAGAGAGAGCGAGGGGAGAACATGCAGCAAAGGACCGCAGGCTGGATTCGAACCCAGGTCACTGCGGGACGGACTGAGCCTTATGGTACGCGCCGTACTCGGTGAGCCACCAGGGCGCCCCAGGGCCCTGGGGCCCCCCGGGCGCCCAAGTGAGATTTTCATCATGTACCTTCACAGTAATCCTACTATAAAATGAGGAAAACTCTGTCCTGTCTGTCTGTCTGCATCCATTTTGCTCCTCAATGGGTTGGCCAATCAATCTGAAACTGCACATGGGCATTGAGCATTGGCATAGGCAGGGACTGACGAAGCTGATTTTTCAATTTTCCCAAATTTACGCTGTTTATGTGCAATTTTGGCAAGTGTGCGCCGAGTTGTGGAGTGCGCATCTCCGGGTATGGACTAGTAATGTGTATTTAAAATATTTTTCCACTGGTTAATACACTAGAATAAGGCCATTGTAAAGTGTAACAAAAAAAAATCACATACTCACCCCCAGAGAGTATTTAAAGTGTTAAATTCCCAAACTACATATCCACCCATTGAAAAAAGTTGACATTCTCTCTCAATTACTTGCATGAAAGGAATCATGGAATACGTTTTTAGCCAACTGAAGTTCTTCTTTTACAAAATATTAAGATTTCTAATTATTTGTATATTTTTTGGGGTACTGATTACATTTCATCTATGTAGTAAAGGCTTATGATATCTTTCAAAATGGATGCATAGTTTTTTGTAGGTGTGTAATGTAGTGTTGAGGGTGTGGAGTGTATAGTCTTGCTCCTTGGATGGTTTTCAGCTGGGAGTGGTGCTGCTGTGCTGAGCTGTGCTGCTCCTCAGTGAGAGCTAGCTGTGCTGCCTAGCTATAAATTACACACTGCTGTCAAACTGATTATGACAGGTCGCTGAGGGTGAAGGCGGGTGTGCCAAGACCCTTTTTGTGTCCTCTGTAGGGATCCACTTCTTCACTGCCACTACTGATTCTGAGTACTGATCTGATTTGTTACTTACTACTGTAAAGGTACAGACAAGTTTGGGTGTACAAAAAAAATGAATGAGATATACTCCAATCTACTCTATCAGAAAGAGATATAACATCATTATTTGCATGTCGCAGAAGAATTGGATATTATTTATTAATTTTTGTTTTTTTTTCTTCTATTGGTTTTTATTTAGAAAAGCAATACAAGAACAGTTGATCACCAGGGTGATTACAATCTCAGTATACAGATTCAATTAGGGCTGCAACTAACGATTATTTTCATTGTCGATTAATCTGTCGATTATTTTCTCGATTAATCGATTAGTTTGGTCTATAAAATGTCAGAAAATGGTGAAAAATGTCGATCAGTGTTTCCCAAAGCCCAAGATGACGTCCTCAAATGTCTTGTTTTGTCCACAACCCAAAGATATTCAGTTTACTGTCATAGAGGAGTAAAGAAACCAGAAAATATTCACATTTAAGAAGCTGGAATCAGAGAATTTTGACTTATTTTTCTTAAAAAATTACTCAAACCGATTAATCGATTATCGAAATAGTTGGCGATTAATTTAATAGTTGACAACTAATCGATGAATCGATTAATCGTTGCAGCTCTAGATTCAATTATTACACATTAAGATTATAAGATGGGTCATGCGTAGCTCATGAGTACACATACGAGATCCACTTTCCCCAATATTCTACAAATTTGTTGTTACATAGTCTTAAGGAAAAGATCCGTCTCTCCATATCATAAACAAGTTCTGTCTGCTCAGTCTTTGTTGGAGGTTCTTTCTGTAGCCACTTAACGTGTTATAGCTTCTTACTAGCTGCTAAAAAAAAATCTTAAGAAGGTATTTGTCATGAACCAGAAGGGGATCTGGGATATTGCCCAGATAAATCATAAGGAAAGAACAATCAATTTCAGCTCCAATGATATGTTTTATTATGGTTATGACTTCCTGCCATGGAATTGGATTGTAGTATTGGATAAATTGTCCCATAGGCCTCCTTAGGTCGACCTTATTTTACCTCGGTATGGACCCGATGAGATACCAGTTTCAGTATTGCAGCATCCTTAACTACTTCTGTGTTTTCAGGCAGCGCAGGCCATGATTCATCAGTGAGTTATATCCATGAAAGCTGTTTCTGATCGACAGGTTTAATGCTGCATCATGCTGCCCCCTCCTTTTGGCTCTCCTGAAGGGGGATTTCAAATAGCGTTCTGGATGCAGATATAGCCGACAGTGTCTTTTTATAATATATGCCATTTTGGTGGATGCTTCACACTGTCACGAGTACGTAGTGTTTTTTAGCGTTGGCGTCCCCCGTGGGAATTGAACCCCTAACCCTGACTGTGTTAGTGCCATGCTTTTATCTTTTAGCGTTATGATTTTATGGTTCACAGGAGCAGTATTCTATATACAGCTGATTATCTAATCGCAGAATCATAATGACAGAGATTTAGTGGATCATTTTCAGTTCAGTAACATTTTACTGATTTCCTAATTGCCCTAGAGGTTGGTTTGGATTGCTGTGCCATTCTGAAAGTGACAGCTGAGATTGCCCTCATGGGTAAAGCAAGTTTTTTCACCCCAGGGCCAGGACAGGCAAAATGTCGAAAATGCATAGATGATGATGGGAAATTTAAAAAATCAGTTTCTTTAAAAAAAAAAGAAGAATTATCCATTGTCTGTTTGAAATGATCTATACTTTATTATTCTGTCATATTTATTTTGTTTGTTTTGTGTGTTTTTCTGTTGATGTATTTTCATTGCCTGTCATATGTTTCTAGGGATGTGCAATCAGGTTTTCTGGGGCTGATTCCAATTGCCAATTCATTTTTTGTTTAACATTGTGATCGGCTGTTCACCAATCAGATCTCTGATGTTAATGATGCATTTCTACCCAGACTTTCTACTAATAGCGGCACATGAAGTAAAAGAGCACAGCAAGCAGGAATAGTAAAATTCAAATATAGCACTTTGTTTAACAGACTGTTCTTATGGCTGCATGACATAACTGGCCTATGTGTAAATAAATTATAGGTGTTATCCAAACATGGTAATTAGATGTTAATGTGTGCTTGATGACTGAAATGCTTATTCCACTATTGCCACTGGTAGTGCATGAATATTTTTTCATTGCAGCAGCAAAGGCTCTGCCTTCTGTCCAATGTATTAAACTGGTTCTAATCTATAATCATAGTCTGTGAAATTGAAAACACAGCGTCAGAAATGAACTGTCAGCGGCAGACAGACAACGTGCCTCAGCTAGTAACATTCTGCTGACTGCCGCAAATTGGCTCATACATTTTACACATACGTTCAACTGCTTTCCTGATCCGGCGATTGAACCTTTTTTTTTTTTAATCGGGCAGCTGAAACGGTGATCGGCCTTTTATAATTGGTGGTGCATGGGTCACTGCACCCTGTCCGTTTCCATTATTTATCATTCAATCCTGGTGTCTGTTTATATTCCCTCTTGCTTATTTCTATCAGATAGTTTTAATGGTGCTCTGTGTAACATTTTTAAACATCAATATTATTGTCACGATACCTTGGTGTAATTGCTGTAAACAAGTGAGAGCATGGTGGAGATGATTGGTAGCCTCTGTCTCACGCCAGTGGTATTGTTAGTGCTTTCACTCCTTCCACCATCTGCCATCGCAAGAAACTCTCGAAGCTTTATCTCCATTTGTGCCGTAAAGCAATACAGCTGATTTCCCACAAAATCTCTCCTGGTGGCTCACAATGTAAAATGTAGAGGCTGACAGTTTTCTTGGTGATGGTCTTGTTTGTTTTTGGTAATTATACCAAACATCTCCAGTTGAAAGTGGTGATGATTTTTGATGTTAAACGGCTACATACCTTTAACCTCCCCTTCTCGTCTCTCCCCTCTGCAGCGGTCAGTTCGCTGTGGTCAGACGATGTCGGAACAGGAGCACGGGCGTGGAGTACGCCGCCAAGTTCATCAAGAAGCGGCGGAGCAAGTCGAGTCGGCGAGGGGTGACGAGGGAGGACATCGAGCGCGAGGTGAGCATCCTGAAGGAGATCCAGCACCCCAACATCATCACGCTGCACGACGTCTACGAGAACAAGGCCGAGGTCATCCTCATCCTGGAACTGTGAGTCGCCTCGCCTTTCCTTCTGTCCGGGTTAAGAGATTTATTCCAGAATTAGTCCACCATTTTGAAACTGAACTAACTGAAGATGTTAAGATTTAAAATGGTATAATCAGTTGTATTTTTGAAATTTTGAGCAATGAACATTGGGTAACTTTTTTACAAAATGGATATACAAGTTCCCACAAAGGTCTGGAAAGCATGGGAAGGTATGGAAAATCAAAAAAAAATCCATGATTTCCATTTCTTTAAAAGTATAGAATAATACCAAAAATAGTGAGGGAGTTTGGGAAAAAGTCTGGAAACTCACCACCTTGCTTGCCCCCAAGACAGGCTATGTATCATATCAAGGATCAGTAATATTATCAGGCTATATAGTCAGATGGAAATGAAAGAAAAGAGTGTGATAATTCTACATTTTCTAATATTAAGGTCTTGAAAAGTGGATTTTTAAAATGGAACATGTGTAGCAACCCTATATTATAGCATTCTGTAATGAAACCCTATATCACTCCTGGGAATATGTTCTCTTAAAAAGTTCCAAATTAAAAAGCAAATAAAAAGACTTTCTCAATTGTATGCGTTAGAAATGTAATTTTGTTTACTAGGGATTCAAATCAAAGGTAATTGGCCGGTGGGGACTACGGGTCCCAGGGAAACCAGTATTGGGAGTTGTGCTGTGGTTCAAACTCCTATAACACATACTGCAGCTTTAACTTGTTGGATGGTGTAAGGTACAAAGCCACATTTTTCAGTTAACACGAGTCAGACCAGTTTTACCAGGTTACATGGAGCTCACACTAAACACTGCATGATCATTCATGTTACATTTTAGATCTGTAGCTGACAGTTTGACCCAGAGCTACTTCAAATGTTTGCAACAGTAGAATAAGCTTCAGTTGCTAGAGCACCACCTTGACAAGCAACCAGTAAGAAGGAGAGCAAAGTTCAGAGCCACAGTTGCCTGACAACATTCCTCTGACTATAGATTGATCATGTACGATAGAAATGCTTCGTGGAAATAAAAATAAGAGCTAAAGAGAGAGGGAGAGGAGGAGGATGTAGGAGAGGGGATATGATTCATTAGGGAGCGGTTGTTGTGGTCAGTCTTCTCTAGAGAGGAGGTCTGTCCATATTTATCTCTGTGGTGTCTGATTCTGTCTGTGTACATGTATAGGGTTCCACTGATCTGGATATTTGATGGCTTTTTACGATAACAATATTTTTGGATTGTAGCTGCTTAAAGCTGATATTTATTGTCTTTCAATTTCACAATTTTTATGCTGCAAAAACTATTATACGGTGTTTCCCACAGGATTTCATTCTTGGCAGTGTGGGAAAGTCTCATTTAAGACCATCATGGGACACTAAATCTCTCCATTGAAACCCAGACTAATGAAATTCTTTTCGTGCTGGCAGCTCTTTAAAGCAGGGAGACCCACCACACCTGTTCAATGGAAGGGGAACCTCTGTGATACATTACTACCTTTTTAAATGGAGAATAAATTTACAAAAAAACATTATTGAACAACTAAATAGAAAGAGAAAATATGAAAAAAAATGAAATCTCACGTTGGACAACATTGACTGGCAGATATCTGATATTCAAAGCCCAATATCAGATCAATGTATCGGCAAACTGATATATCAGACTAACCCTAGTCCACATTACTTTAAATTAGTGCACACTTACACCTCAACACTATCAGAATCATCACATTTTATCAACAAAGGGAAAAGATGAATAATAAATAAGTTTATCCTCTGGAGCAGCGTGGCACTGGTTTGCCTGTGAGCCTGTTTTCATGGAGCGATTTCAGTGAAATACCTCGGAAAAAATGTCAGGATTATCCTAGAGGAGGTTAAATTGGAGGTTGGGACACAAATTGTCTGTCTACATTCCTGGAATTTCCAGTCGACGCATTTGACAGTTATTACCATAACAAACAAAGTGACTGAAGCTATTCGTTGGCTGTTATACTGGGCTGCATGCAAATTAATCCAGGTTGACATAGTTGACAGTTTTTTAATTTAAATTGCTCAAGAGCAGGCAGTTTGTCTGGAAAAAGCAGCGTTGCGACTGTACTGCTCAAACAATTAGGGAGGATTCATTGATATTTTTCTTTTTGAGGAATCAAATCAGTTTCTCTGTGGTGGGCGGCAGTTAGCCCAGAGAATAGAGAAGAGGCTTGTGACTGGAAGGTCGCCAGTTCGAATCCCTGAGCTGGCTGGGACAATGTGGGTGAGGAAAGTGAACAATTCTCTCCTCTCCCTCAACAACTATACTGCTGAGGAGCCCCTGGGCAAGGCACTGAACCGCCAACTGCTGTAAAGAGCAAGTATTCCCAGTCAACTTTACCTGATTTTAGGAATTTTGAAAAAAAAACCAATAAAAAAAGACAAGTGACCAACTTTCCCTGGATAAATAAAGATTAAAAAGAAATAAAAAACAATCCTTCAGGTTATTGAACTTTTCCGATTTTATCCTGCTGTCATTTGTTAGATTATTTATTAACTTCAGTCAACCCCTTTCATGTCAGATTTGCCTTGTCTCACTCCTTCTGTCTTATAAACAAATGGGAGGTGGCAGTAGCCTGGGGGGGGAAGCGGGTTGGAGAAGTGGCTTGTGGCTGGACGGCCGCCGCCGATGCCCACACCGACCGTCCAGACCGGGAAGTCTGGGTGGTGGAGGATGAGTAATGCTCTCCTCTCCCTCTGCAACCACAGTGAAGGTGCCCTCGCTCAAGGCACTTAACCCTCTAACTGCTCCAGTGTTCGACAATAGAAGACTGTGGTTGTACTGGGCAGCTCCCAGGTGTGAAAGTGTGTAACGGTATGAGTTAGCAGGGTTTTGCTGACGAAGCACATGCATGCTCAGCAAACCTCCTGTGGGTAAATAAAATATGTATTTCCTACGTATTTCCTACTTACCTCTGGATTGTTCTTATCTCTGTTCGTGTTTAGTGTGTTTACTTTAGTATAATAAATGCCTCCAGAAAAATTTGGAATTCTATGATGCTGAGAAACACACTTTTTAAAGATGGAAATAATACCTCACAGTAGGGCTGAACGATTTCTAATTGCGATTATTTTGACTGATATTGCAATTGCGATATGATTTGTGATATTAGAGGGAATGATAAATTTTACATCATTATTCTCATTTTCATTGAAAAACGTATTAAAATGATTATGGTGGGATTTTTCCGGAGATCTGTACCAAACAAAGATCTTTTGTTAAGTCTGTAGAATATGATGTGTAGGCCAGGACATCTCTGAAGCATGACAATATTTAATTTAAAATGGTATTTTGACACACATTTCGCCTTTAACAAATATTGAGCCTCCTGCAATTTGAAAATTGCAGTAGGCCATATTGCGATTTCAATAAAATTTTGATTAATTGTTCAGCCCTACCTCACAGGTGATGCAAAGGCAAGTTTGTGCTCTCTTCACTTTCACAGTGATGTGGCCCAGGGATTCCCAAGCTTCCTCATGCCAAAGACTCCTAAGGAACCCCATATGAGGAGATATTTGTAATTAGTTAGAATTTTGTGCAGGACTGTGTAACGGTCTATACCAGTGGTTCTCAATCTTGGTCTTCGGGTACCGCAGCCCTCTCACCATCTAATCAGTGGCTGATTTATGCCTGATATGCAAGGTGAATGCAATTAACCACCTGGCAGGGTAGAAAACCAGCAGGACTCTGGTACTGAAGGACCAGGATTAAGAATCATTGGTCTGTACTGTAGGTGGGGTGATGACCACAGCGGGGAGAGTGAAACCTGTGATCAATTAATTCATCCATATATATTTTATCACTGTTATCGTCTGCTGAATGTAATATTTGTTAAATTCATTTCTATTTTTTATATTATTCCCGCATTTTGCTGGGGAATCCCATAGAACCGCCTCATGTACTGATAGAAGTCCCTCGACCAAGTGTCATAGTGGAGGCTTTTATCCAAACCGCCTCACAGTAGGCCTACTATAAGTGCAGATGTTTTTGGGTTTTCCAGCAGGAATCAAACCCCTAACCCTAGTAATGTTAGTACTACACACTATCCATTGAGCTGCACAGGCAACAGAGCCGCTAATCCTACCAGTACCAGTAATCATAATGCAATACAAAGTCTATCAATGTTTAGAATTGGTTGTGATTTAAGGAGGTAGATCATGTTTCATTAGGAAGAGTTCCTGTTTCTGTTTAGGTAATGACTCAACGTTAACGCTAAGCACATAGCATTAACGCTCTATGGCTATTAACAGTCCACAAATAACAAGACAATGCTGACAGATTCACTGAACTGCTATTACATGCTATGAAAAGCTATGAAAAATGTATATCAATTATTTTGGCTGGTAAAAATTATTCTTTGCAGGTATTTTTTTGTTTTTAGTTTACCAGCCTTTGGCAGGTGAGACAAAAGGATAGAAATAGGCTAAAAATACAGCGTTGTGTCTACTTTGGCTTCATGCTGCGTCCCATTGTGCTCTACATCCTTTCCTGCTCTTGCGCTGTGGGCAAATACAACAGAGACAACAACAGTCCTCTGTCCTAAAACACTGACCGACCCGCAAGAAAACAGGCAGAGGTGACATGTTCTTTCCTGTCTGCAATTATGCACATGCATGTACAGCCTATTAACCAGCAAAACAGATGAAATAAACATCTACATAGGGTGTGGGGAGAAGGGGGGGAGGGGGTCCCAACTGTGCAGCTGGCCTGGTGCTGCCTCCCTAAAGGGAAGAGTAGTGTGTCTGTGTGTCTGTGTGTGTGTGTTCTTCTGTTTCTATGCTTATGAGGACCAAATGTTCTCACAAGGCTAGAAAGGAGTAAACTTCTCCAAAGTGAGGACATTCTGCCACATTTCTTCTTCATCACTTCTTCAAGGTATTTTAGGGCGAGGACCTGCTGGGACTTGGATTTAGAGTTGAAGTCACAAGGAAAGGCATTTTGATGGTGTGTTGCTTCTGTAATTTAACGTATTTGTGGTTGAAAAAGGATGTCGGGGCAGGACATAATGCGGAGAAGGACTGTTCAAAAGTGAGCAGGTTGGACCAGAACAAACCGATTCCATTGCATACTCGGTGTGGTTGGTGAAGCAATCCACTGTGAAATGCTTTTGCGCATAATCTTGAGCTGTCCCAAATTCCAGATTCTTCAAAATGAATAAATTTCTGCCACCGTGGAGCAACCAAACAGGGTTTTCAGGGGTGAACACCCAAAAATACACAAAACATATCATGTTGCCGCTCATGTGAAAGTAGTTGAAGTTGCAGGTTTCATATGATGAGAGGAGTGGAGGGAGGGATTGTTCAAAAATTTGTGACGGTATTATTGGTTTGAATTTTTATTTACACCCTCTGGTACGCCATGATGTAAACATTACAAATATGCCATTTTCCAGAAGGTAAAAGTAATGGGATTTTGATGTAAAAATACAAGGAAAATAAAAGTTCTGTACATTTTTTTGGCATGTTTTGTTGAGATTAGTATTAGGTTTAGGTTAGGCTAAGGGTTAAGGTTAAGGGTTTGGGGTCAGAGAATGAATGTAGTCAATGAAGGTCCTCACAAGTATAGTAAGACAAACGTGTGTGAGTGTGTGTGTGTGTGTATACGGATGGCTGAATGGGTGCTGGAGGATAGGATAAGCACGGCCATAATTACAGTCATCTGCTCTCTTCCTCTCTCTCTCTCTCTCCCTTCCTCTTTCTCTGTTACTCCCCTTGCTGCCGGCTCTCTCTCTCTCTCATTATCATGCTGCGACTGTGATGAATCTCTCTCTCTCTCTCTCTCTCTCTCTCTCTCTCTCTCTCTCTCTCTCTCTCTCTCTCTCTCTCTCTCTCTCTCTCTCTCTCTCTCTCTCTCTCTCTCTCTCTCTCCCTCTCTCCCTGTCATCCTCCATCCGTCTTCCTTCGTCACTCGTCACTACAAGTTACACAGTTCACATGTGCAGTTAAATGGAAAGACAAGACAATCATAGCCACAATTTGTCAATGAGTTTTGATGTGAACAATGAGTTTTTTGATGTTAAGAAACCTGTATAGAGCTTGATAAGTTCAGCTAGATGAAATGTATATTAGCTTCTCGGCCGGGCCGTATCAAATACTGATACTGGTGACAAATTCACTGTCACTAAATGTTGATATAAAGAGACAGCTGTGATATCAATATTGAAGCAAAGTGACATGATTCTCTGCCTTTTTCTTACATAATGGGATGTTGGATCTCTCTAATTGAGTAAAATGGACTCTAATGACTATAAAACTAAGGGTCAGAATTGTTCTGTAAAACTAATTGATCAGAATGGTAATTAGTATCACCTGATATTTCAAGTTCAGCACTTGGAATTGGTACTGGCAGTAAAAAGTTAATGGTCCATCCCTTTATTTTGGTCATTTTGCAGCAGGCTGCAAGTGGGTTATTCTCATGAGATCAGCTTTGAACCGCTGACAATCTGAGTGCCGTAATCATGATTTAGATAATGTAATCATTAATTGCATAATTAAATGTTCTTTATGAATCAGTGAATGATTCAAATCTAATTTGACATTATGTAAATGTTTTAATGTAGGTTTTGCCCTAATTCTTATTACCACAAGGCGTCTCCCTACATTTCAAAGTGACATAATAGTGTAATAAATCAAGAAAATCTCCAAATATTCCAATAACACATCACTTTCTCCTCTACAATATGAAGGTTGTGTTGTAATAAATGGGCCTTTCCAAATTTTCTTCCTTGTTGTTTTTATTGGATGGTTTCCAATGCTGAGATACAGGTCATTATTTAAACATGCAGTAAAGCAGTTTATAGAGATAGGCGTTGGTTGAAATGTTCAGGATGTGTAAATTGGTCAGACTCCAATGCGTCAGGATGATTAGATTACATTAGCTCAGCTCCGTTAAGCAGGGATTTGTGGCTGGCTCTGATCTGAGAGATCACACTTTTTAATTCTCCCTATCTCTCTCTCTCTCTCTCTCTCTCCCTCTCTCTCTCTCTCTCTCTCTCGTTCAGTGTGGCTGGCGGTGAGCTCTTTGACTTCCTGGCAGAGAAGGAGTCGCTGACCGAGGAGGAAGCCACTCAGTTCCTCAAGCAGATCCTGGATGGAGTCTTCTACCTGCACTCCAAACAAATCGCCCACTTTGACCTTAAGGTACTGCCACAAATAACACCGTCTGTGTCAAAAATGACTGTAGAAATAATCCATATCTCAAACAGGGTGACATGTATTCCAAGCTGTTCCTTAGCTGTTCAGTGATGAGAAGATAGACACCAAAATCATCCACATGTCCCCGGTAGATCCTTCGCTCCCGTGCTCCATGCTAACACTTTACCATACACTATGTTGAGTGATAATAGGTGATTAGCATTATCCAAAGTAAGAAGACTGACCTTTTAGTAATAAAAAGTTGTTAGTGGTTTATGTTTTATGGTCTGTAGATTCAGAAATTCTAAAAAATGAAGTATCATAACTCAATATAGCTGATGGAGCCAGGTTTAGTTTTGGGATTATTTCAGGTGAACAACAATGTATTCATCATTCTGTGCAGTGATTTTTTTTAGCTGTCTCCTATCACCCACCACCTTCACCCAGCACCAGGGAAAGTAGTCCCTGCAAGTTTAAAACAATACGTTATTTTTGTATCATATCATTTTCGTGTAAATCTTACCAGTCTCCTACAAGAAAATGGAGCCAACATCTGCTGGAGGCACACAGATGGTGTATTCCTTTTCATAGACCCTCCTTATCTTAGGTGCCTTAATGGATGCAACAGAAACTCTGAAAAAGGAGGAGTTAAAAACAAGTCCAACAAATGCAAAAAAATAATCGATAATGTCCTCAAAGATTAAAAAAAGCGCAAAACAGAAGTGTAAAAAAGGGGAAATGGAGACATCCACTTTTTTGTTTTGCACTTTGAGCACATAAGAGGACAGCAATGGGTTTATTGGTCAAGGTTATGTTATTGTTTAAACAAGGCAGTTGAGACACACACACACACACACACACACAGTTTCCCTGTAGATCAGCACCCCTGGAGTAGTTTGGGGTTCAACCAGTCTCCTAAACAGAATCTGGTTTACTATATGAATAAATCTCATTCGTTAATGCATCGGTCGGCCTCTTTCCGACCGCTGCTTTTACAGCAGAGTGTGAGTTTGTCTTCTTTCATTGTATCCATGTTTTTGGAGCCTATGTATCTGAGACTAATGACTATGACTAATCTATTTTTGGCTAATTTTGGGCATTTTTTCTTTCTTTTTTTATCATGGAGAGTGGGCAGTTTACACCCCTCACTGCTCTTTCCCTTTTAATGGAAGGCTGTGAGGGCCATGGTATACTTGCAACAGAAATTAATTTCAGCAGGTCCGGACGAATGAAATGACACGTTTGTGGGAAAGAAGAGAGCTGCATTGGCTTCAGATTGGCAGTGTGCACAGGCTTGCTGGCCGAACTAGTCGAATTCTTCACACTCCAGCCCCCACTGTGACCGTCTGCAGTTGGTTGTGTTGTCTTATTGAACGTTTCCATTTCCGGTTTATTTCCTTTGTTTCGATCCCCATGCTAACATCATGTGGTCAACTCTTCAAAATGCATCGTTTGGAGGCTTGTTGGGAGGATTTCTGTACCTTTCAAAGCATTCAAATGGCTTCTAAATCCTCAGGCGCTTTCTTTCAACACATGTAAATAAACAAGCAATATGAAGCCCCAGTGGGTATACATTAATTTGTCTGCGATGATGTGTTTGACTGGGTTTTTATTTTGGGTAGTTCGACTTCGTCTTGGTCTTAATGGATTCTATCCAAGGCCTGCAGGGACACTCCTGAGGTCAGGTTCTTGAACATTACGCTGTCTCTGGGCTTGATATGTATTTTTGAATCCCTGAGAGTTCTATACTTAAATCCCAATCAATATCATTGATCAGTTGTCCACTTACGGCTGCACACATGACCTCTTCACAGTGGACAATCCACTCTGACTCCTGCACTTACAGACCGACCTCCTCCTCATATCATAAGTCAGAGTCGAGGACATTAAAGCCTCCATAAGCTAAGCTCTGTGCACAGCCAGCCACAGCTAATCAAAGCCAGAGCTTTCACCAGACCACCCAGCCTCCGCATTGGATATTAGCTAGCGTTATTTACTGTCTAGCAGCGGCTCAAATGAAGACGTAATTCGCTTAGTGGAATGACCGCCTACAACGCCAAGGCTTACAGTGGATCCAAGGGTGGAAATTCAGATCTTTATTGGCTTCTTTCCCCTATATTTTTATGTCCTTTGGTCTAGTGTTTGTTTGATACCATTTGAAAAACATCGTAAATATCAGGCGTGGAATTTTTAAGTGCAAGGCTATTTGGCTTTCAGTGTCGTCAAATATTTGAGGGTGCAAAGACCAGCTGCCAGGGCACAAAGACCATCAAGTAAAACATGAAGAATCGGAGCCCATGAATTAATCACTGACTTGAACTGAATGAGCACATTTGTAGGCTATGACCAAATGTCAAAAATCTATTAAATGGGGTATTTTTCACTTTGTCTACAATTTTTTTTCCCCGCCGCTCATCTTGCCCCAAACATTTCCTAGGTAATTCACAATGTGTATTCTTCTTGGTCAGTGTCGGAAGTACAGGCTTTGCTTGTGGGATTTCAGTTTGAAGTGATGCTGACAGCAGAAGGCAGGAAGTTCGAAAAAAATATATTTTTTATTTTAGAGTCAGCCATGTCAGATTAAGTCCACAGAGAAAGCAGTTTTGTCCTTCATCTTGCTTATTATGCTCAGGTGCCTAATGCGCTGGGCAGGCCAGACTAATGACAGCTGACATCATCATCAGTCACCAGGAGTCTGTCCTGCATAGCCTCTACAGTGCATTAGGCATCTAAACAAGAGGAGCAAAATGATTTGAAGTCTGTTGGTCTTTCAATGGAAACCAATTCAAAAGAACTTGGAACTGCAATTCCCCAAGTTTGATTGGTTGTACTGCTGGTTTATACAGCAATGTCCCTAGTTAAAGAATTTAATACCAATACCCTAATTATTCAAATGTTGACAGGTTTGAAGGCCGCATTGTTGTGATTTTGATTCTAGCATGGAGAGATGGACATTAGAGCTGTAGGGGAAAGGCCATTTTGGTCATAGATCCTGCAGTAACTGATGCATCATGGTCAGGGTGAGGCTCCAGTGGACGAAGCCATATGGCCGAGGTGAACTTCCTGCCCTGCTCATGACTCAAAGTACTGAAAGATGCAGACTGAGAACTGTGTGTTGTCCACACTTAATACACTGTGCTCCTTTCTTCCAACATAAACATAAGTGTGTTAATGTTTTTCATGGAGCACAAACCATTGAGTCGAGCTTGTATTTTACTCAGTGCCTCCTGCTGCCAGCGCTGCCCACAAGCAATCTGTTCCTGTTCCTTCCCAGACTAAATCCTCAACCCAGGCTCATAGTCAAGCTAAAAGTGGTATTTTAATGGATTATCTTTGGAGGAGGGACGGCCTCGTCTGAAGGAGGCATTGTGTCCTGAGGAATGTCCGGCTCGCTTTGTTTGGCTTTGCTTGCTGCGCATCTTTGCCTTCTTTTCCTTTCTGCCACTTCCTCGACAGGGTTTACTCATGTTTTGCATGGGATTTCCATGGCTGACGAACCTCCTTCCTGCCAGGTTGTTCCTGGTTTTATGTCCTGCTCTCTGTTGCTGCTCGCTCCCTTGTTTACCCTTACTTTCACTACCGTTGATTTGGAGGCGTACCCAGACAATTTTGATTGTAGTTTGCTCTATTTCTTCATCTGGAACCTGTCACTTTGAGGGGAAAAAGTCTCAACATTTGTATCACATTTTCCTGAAAGCGGTTTGTTAGCATTGTTACTGTTCCTCATTGAAATCAAGGTGCACAGCTGGCTGCATGCAAACAAGCCATTTTAAAGAGAATTAAGGACAACAAAGTGTCTGGTAGGGGGAAAAAAAAGAATACCTTTCAAAATGTCAAAATCCCTATCTCTCCCTCTCTCTCCCTCCTCTTCCCCCCCCCATCTCTCTCTCTCTCTCTCTCTCTCTCTCTCTCTCTCTCTCTCTCTCTCTCTCTCTCTCTCTCTCTCTCTCTCTCTCTCTCTCTCTCTCTGTTGATCTCTCCCTCCAGCCGGAGAACATCATGCTGCTGAGCCGAACAGTGCCTCACCCGCGCATCAAGCTCATCGACTTTGGCCTGGCCCACAAGATTGACTTTGGCAACGATTTCAAAAACATTTTTGGCACTCCAGAATTTGTAGGTCAGTGTCCCTCGTGGGGTGCATGGGGTGCGTGTGTGTGTGTGTGTGTGTGTGTGTGTACCAGACGTCAGGGTTCCCCATGTTATTTGTCCTCTTCTGTTTTCCTGTTTGGCATCTAGTTTGACATGCTCAACAGTTTTTACTCAGATGAGTTTGTGCAGAATTCATCATACACATGCAATGTCACATACACGCACATGCGAACACACAAAAATACACAAAGTTCGAGTTGAAAATGAAACTTTAGTGATCCCCAAGGTGAAAGAGAGTCGATAGAGTCGTTCAAGCAGCAAATAGTAATAGGATAGATGAAATAAAGAAAAAATAAATAACAGTCTAGTAAAAGGGGAACTATATAAACATACACAACCATTTCAACACCCATTTGCACATGCATATTGTCCATGTACACACACACACACAACACACACACACACACACACACACAGAGCAGCACCCTGTTTTTCTGGCATGATCCCAAGGGGTGTGTATTGTGTGAGCAGGTGCCAAGTGTGTCATAAGGACTGGGTGAGATAGACCTGATAATAGACTAGAAATTATCAGAACTGTGCTTCCTTGCCAACACACACACACACACACACACACAAACACACACACACTCCGCTGGCCCTAAACAGTCTCCCTTCACCCGCCACCCTGCCAGTCTCCCCCTCCCCAGCCTCGATGCCCCACTACCAGCAGCATCCAGGCCAAAACCACAGTCTGTTCCCAGTTCACAGGGTGCCAGCGGTCTAAGTGGTCTAAATAAAGCTCATCCAGTGGCAGGGAGCCCAGATCATGAGGTGGACTGATGCTGCAGAGCGGGCCGAGCCGGTGTCAGGATGGGCCACCACTTACATTAGATTACAGATTGAATTTATTCAGACAGGGTCAGATGTTTCTTTTCTTCAAAGAGATGATTCATTTGAATAATTACAAAAAATGCCTTGTCAATTGTCTTGATTTGGCATTTGCCTTTCCAGCATGTTGTATTCAATAGTGTACAATAGTCTACATCCTGCTTTTTATAGCATACGCATTTCTTTCCAAAGCTAATTGCTGGTTAGTTTAAATAAATTTGGTTATAAATGAATTTACTGCCTCATACAATTCAGAATGATTTACTTATTTGCACATCTAAAAGCATACAGAAACACGTAAAGAAGAGAAATAGTAGTAAAAAAAGTAAAAAAAAACAAAAAACAAAATGCTGAACTCAACTGAACTGGATAACACTCTAAATGCAAACAAAACAAAATGTATAAATGAAGGGAATAATGGGAAATAAAAATAAAATCAAAGGTAAAGTGAAAGGTGCCTGGTAGTGACTGTGTGTTTGTTAATTGTGTGTTGAGCTGAACAGTATCATTACTTTATGTTGTGCTTTTGCCTTGCAGCCCCAGAAGTGGTGAACTATGAACCTTTGGGCTTGGAGGCAGACATGTGGTGAGTAAATACACGCTGAACATCTGCCGTTTGAAACCGCTCTTACTTCTGGAGCATGTGCTATGAAGTAATTTTATGGTGTAGGTGTACATGCAGTACACCTAACACCAGTTTATTCTGTTCGTCCAGACTTTGCATGCTTTATAAATGGAATTTTAGAAACAGTCGCTCATTTATTCCTGGTTAATCTGATTCTTCTTGTCATGTTTTGTAGTTTATGAATCTGTTGGTTAATGTAATTATTTTAGTTTTTTAGGCTGCTGTATATATATGTATCAGTCATATGGCTGGGCGATATGGTTGAAATCAATATCACAATAATCATAAGGATTTTTTACGATATTGATATACTGTGTATCACCTTAGTAATGTTCATCCCATTGAACCAAATAGTAATGTTAGATGTGATGTCAAACAAAATTTGTCAAATAATATTCCTACCATACCTCATTTTGTTTTGAGTTTCTAAATATAATTTGGTTGCTATCATCAATTTAGCATGATTCACCATGATGTGATTCCACTGAAAGACGATAAATGATAATATTGTATTATCTCCCAGCCCGAATCAGTCATGTGTTAAATTTGATTCTCTTTTGTTGGGGTTTAATTTGCATGTGACTGTTGTCTCTTTCTGTAAAAAGCCCAACTAGGGGCGAGCATTGGAAATTAGCAAGTCAAGTCAAAGTTTATTTGTATAGCACATTTAAAACAACCACAGTTGCCCAAAGTGCTGAACAGGCTTACAATACCAACATAAACAAATATAAAAGTAAATAACACATAAGAATAAAAGAAAACAATAAACATAATAATAATAATAAAAGAATTGCGGCACAATAGAAGATGAAGTCAAGGTGTCAAGCTCAACTCAAATTAAATGCCAACGTGAAGAGGTGGGTCTTAAGCAGAGACTTAGAGGTTTCTAGGGTCTGAGCAGTTCTTATATGAAGAGGTAAGCTGTTCCAGAGATTAGGGGCAGCCACCGCAAAGGCTCGGTCTCCTCTGTTTTTGTGCCTAGATCTCGGAAAACATCCAAGAGCATCTGGTTGGTTGACCTCAGTGCTCTAACTGGAGTATGATGATGCAAGAGTTCTGCCAGATAAGGTGGCACCAGCCCATTTAAAACCTTAAATACAAGCAATAAAATCTTAAAATCAACCCTGAAACAGACAAGAAGCCAGTGGAGGGAGGCCAATACTGGTGTTATGTGATCACGCTTTCTTTTTCCAGTTAGAAGACGAGCGGCTGCATTTTGTACTAACTGCAGACGACGAAGAGACGACTGATCTACACCCACATACACAGAATTACAATAGTCTAACCTGGAGGTAATAAAAGCATGAATAACTCTCTCGAAATCCTTGGGAGAGAGATAGGCCTTTACCTTGGCTGAAAGTCTTAACTGAAAAAAGCTAGTTTTGGCAACTGAACTAATCTGTTTGTCGAATTTGAAGGAGCTGTCAAAAATCACACCAAGATTCTTAACAAAAGATCGATTGTAAGAAGCTAAAGGGCCAAGAGTACCATCAGTCATCCAATAGGTCAGGTCGTCCAAACATAATGATCTCAGTCTTATAGCAGTAGTTATAAATTCTGTGATGCGTTACATTGGAGAATTGTTCTATAATTCTCTATGTAGACTGTATCTGTCCCTGTTGAACAGAATAAATAAAATAGTGCTGCTGTCAAAACCCAACACTGTTCCTGTTCTTAATTACAAGAAGTTTGGAGAACAGAAACATTGTTTGATGTAAAATCTCTCTCTCTCTCTCACTCTCTCTCTCTCTCTCTCTCTCTCTCTCTCTCTCTCTCTCTCTCTCTCTCTCTCCCTCCCTCTGCCTCTCCCCAGGAGTGTTGGTGTGATAACCTACATACTGTAAGTATCTGGAATGCCACTAATGATGATGAGTAATTATGTGAAACATGCCGTATGAATGGGAGACGTCCGTCCCCGCAGGGTTACAGCAGACACTTTCTCCATTATGTTCGTGTTTGCTCACAAACCTCGGGGGGGTGTCACTCATTAAAGTTGACAGTGGGTTGTGTGTTTGTTGGAACGTAAAGAGGTTAATGGCTGCTCTTTGACCTTTATGCCGTTCAACTTGCCGGGCCACTCAGGAGTCACAGTGTTTGTCGTGAATAATGTAATAGCCTGCAGCAAGGACCAAGGAGCACATAAAACTGTGTGTGTTTGTGCATTTGAGTGTGATATTATTTCAGCTCCATTGCAACTAGGGTTAGACTGATATGTCGGTTTGCCGATATATCGAGACGATATTTTATTAAATATCTGATATTGGCGAGTCAGTGTCGTCCATATGAGGGAGGTTCCTCTCTGACCACAGCTACAGAAAGCTACATAAAAGTTTTAGTCTGTTTTCATATTTTCGTTAAGTATTTAATTCAATTCAATAATGTCTTTTCTAAATGAATTCTTCATTTAAATGCAGTAATGTATCCCAAAGTTTCCCCTGTCGTTGAATAGGTGGGGTGGGTCACCCTGCTTTAAAGGATAATTCTGGTTATTTTCAACCTGGGCCTTATTTTCCTAGTTTTTGCCATCATGACGAATGATTTTTGTCCCTTATTTCACTGTAGAGGCTCCAATACCTACTGAAAAGGGTCAAAGCGATAATCTCCAACACTCGAAACCAAAAAGCGATTAAAACACGTCAACACAATATCACCCACACTGTAATGGGACCTGCCTACACCTGATTTTCCCATTATTCATTGCCTTATTCATTGCACATATTGTGGTGTTAGATATGTTATTCAATCCAGCAGATTTCCCATTAAACCTGACCCGGTGGCACACAGCGTAAGATGCAGAGTAGAAGCTGCCAGTCGTCTTAGTGTCTTGTTTGTTTATGGTAATTATACTTATGTCTGAAAATTGATGTGGTAATGATTTACTGATGTTAAAATGCTCCATATAGCATTCATTCAGTTAGACACAGGTCCGTCATGTGTAGCCAGATGATCTGAAGTTACAGCAACAACCAGCATCTTGTTCTACAACCAACCAATGTTCCTGTATTTTCAGGAGGCATGCCAAGGGTTTTCATCGAACCAAGCAGTCAGCGTATTTGACTAGTAAGGGCTGTTTTGGCCACAGATGCAGTACAGAATGTCTCAAGACAGTTTAATTCATCCAGCTAGAGAGGAGTTTGCCCCTCGGCTAGCCAGAGATTCTTTGGACTCCAAGTGAAAACTGCTGTTGGCTCTCTGCGATGCTGTCTTCCTCTTCTTTATACCTATCTACAAGGTTTTCTCAGCTCCCACACAACTTCACCCATGAGAGAGACTGTAGACACCTACACAAAGGCAAACATTCACTTAAATGTACACTTTTGCGCACATGCCCACACACATGCATGTAGAGTATGCACACACTAAAATATAGCAAGATAAAGGCAAAGTAAAGCGTTTCATGCCAAAACAATTTTAACTTTCAGATGGAAAAAACATATCTAAATCATTTGAATGTTCTGCATCACCGGGAAGTTCACAACCTATCAACATAACATACTTTCACGTTTCTTTGTCTTAACACTTCAGTTGTCACTTCATGTTCATTACCCAATATTTCAATTATACAGCTGATTATATAATTTAAAGGGTTACTATTTTATCTTGTTGCATGATGAGTAACTGCATTCATTACATGCTATCTATAAATTTGGAAGAGTCATGTAGGCACTATGAAAATGGTGAACCATTTTTGTCTCTAAGTTGTATGGACACACACACACACACACACACACACACACACACACACACACGCACATACACACACACACGCAGACTCACACTCTTTGTTCATGCTGTCCACCCACACAGCTGTCACAGCTCAGCCTGGCAAGGTAAAAAATAGACCTTCAGCTGCCTATTATCACAGCTAAGCAACAGTGAGGTGCATCTACTGTTCATCTACTTTGGTTAGGAAAGGTGAGAAAAGATGGTGATCTTCTGCTTTGAAATCCAGGAAAAATTCACCCCAAAAACATATTTTCTGGACAGTACGTTTTTTTTCAGTATTGTGTAAACATGTAGGATACTAGTAGGATACTATATTGCTAGGATTGCTGTAGGATAGCTATGAAACTGTTCATGTCAAAGGTGTGTGAAAGAATCACACATTTCATCTGTTAGCCTCACCCTTACAGCTGACTTGCATTTTAGTGTGTGGTGGTGCTTACTTTTCCATAGCAATACAGTTCAAAAATGCTATCTAAAATGTATCTAAGTATCAGCAGTCCTCAGATTGTGTGTTTATGGGTGTTATATCATGGCAAAACAGTAGCCACTGATATTTTGCAACATGCCAACTTGCGTGTGTTTACAAAGGAAGTGGTTTGCATGGTGAGGTGACCAGCGTGACAACATGATTGTCGCAGTGTTGGATAACTCCTACAGAAATTAAAGCTGCACTTGACAACTTTGCACTTCAGTGGCCCCAAGCAGCAGTGAGAAATGACTGAATTCTTGAAAGTTTGAAGGACTTCACTACACTGAAATCATATAACATGACATCAGTAGACTGTTCACTCCTTGGACTCACTAAATGTCTTCTTCTTAGTTTCTGGTGGAAATGGTGGGGAAAAAGAAAATGCAGGTTCAGATATCATTGGCCAGTCCAGGTTTCTCTGGATGGAGCGCTTGTTTTGTATATTACATTTTAGTTTCAGTTCATCACTTTCTGTCCATTAAGGACATTTCCTACAAGTGACCATACCTGATTCCTGAAAATATTTGGGCAAATACAGTGAATCTCAGTTAGTGTGGATGGGACACTCTGCTCTGTGATTCAGGCTGATGAGACGGGTGTATTTTTACATGCAAGTTTTTCCTAGTGCAGCTCTAAGTCTCTTTTAGAAGCATTTTGGGGAAAGCATGTCACCACAGAGCCAGACTTAGTGCTTTACTGCTGCTTTTACTGTCTTGCTCTGTGAAGAATTGCCTTAATTAACTTGTTTGTTGTGAGCAGCTGCAGCTTATACACTCAATAAATTCATATATTTTCCTCTAGACTTGCGCTTGACCCTGACCACCTCCGCGTCTGTCCCAGTTGGCATGTTAATTAGCTGCTAGTGCTGATGTGCTGGACAGGCTTTAGTGGAGCAGGAAAGCCCAGGGTTTGTCACACATCGACATTTGGTTTAACTGCCTGAGCCACAGCAGATTGGGACCTTATCAGCATGTGTGACCACTGTGTGTGTGTGTGTGTGCGGTGTACTGTGAGCTGTGTCTTGGTTAGTGCACATGTCCATGTGAGCGTGCATTTGTCTGTGCGTGGGCAGGCACATTATCCCCTCGCTACATCTGCTTATTTTTATGTGTGCATTCAAGTGAGAGGTGTGAAAGTGCTTATTGCGTTAAATTACCCAGTGTTTAAAATTCCTGCAGTCCAATCAAAGTCCCCGTAGTCGGTGGGATTGAGAGCGATCCAGCTGGATTTCCTGAGATAGTCTTTGACTAACACACTCCCAACGCTTTAGTTTGAGAGCAAGTCTTGACTAATGAGCCAACACCGATAGCTAGCTCCGTAATCACATTCCCACATCAACAAGGAGTAAGGTCTTAGTTTCAGTTTCCTGGGCCAAAGCTAATCAGCGCAAGCTGCATTAGTCTTTGGATTGAAATTCAACCCATTCCCTTTCCTTTTGATTACTGGACCCACTGGGGACGAGTTAGATGATGAGAGAGTGCTGCTTTGGTTAGAGTAGATTAGATTATAGGTTCCAAAGTGTTGAGTTGATTAAAGCAGGAGCCTGGTAAACAGGCTGCACATGCAGTAGGAAAGAAATTCACTGAAATTCTTGTTAAATTTTGATGTGTGTTATCTTTTCAAAACAAAAATGCAAAAGAGCAATGATTGTGTGCACTGACCCTCGTCTTACCTAGTTGTTAACCTCTGTCTCATCCTCCAGTCTGAGCGGTGCGTCTCCCTTCCTGGGCGACAACAAGCAGGAGACGCTGGCCAATGTGTCGGCTGTGGACTACACGTTCGACGAGGAGTTCTTCAGCAGCACCAGCATCCTGGCCAAAGACTTCATAGCACGGCTTCTTGTCAAAGACCCCAAGTATGCACAAACACCCTTTTTGATGGATTAATTGATTGCTTTCCTTGGATTATCTTTTAAACAAAGGTGTAAAAAAATTGCTCCAGGTAGAGACATGCATGCATTTTTAAAGCCATCATTTAAAGACATCCTTTAAGCCCTTTAAAGTACAGTTAACAGTTGAATAAAACAACATATGTAGACAGTTCATTCAGTCATTATGCTGGCACTGAAGAAAATGCATGGAGAGTGTGCGCTCCAACCTCCCCCAGGTGTTAAACTTCATTTAAAGAGTTCCAATTCCAAAATGCCATATATCCATTTTGGGGAAAAATCAATACTTGAAGTTCATTATTCAGTATAAATTTAGGGGATCCGGTCTGTAAAAGTGTTAGGTGTCAACTAAGAACTTAAAATTTGAAAGACCATAGACTGTTGACAATTAGGATTTAAAAATTATGTTCCCTCAGCTTTATAAATACCATGTTGTTCTCTGCCATCAGTTGCATGATCATATTAATTTAAAGGCATTTTTCCTAAACATTTGAGCTTTAATTGCGTTCGTTTGATTCTAAAAAGTTGACTTGAAAGATAAATATTGACTCACTGCATATTTATCCCAACAAAACTCCCTCGTTAGCGCCAGACAATACGGCTGTTGACATCTGTACCTAAAACTGTCAAAGTTTCTCGCTCATTACCGGGCTGCTCTAGCAACAACTGAACGGCTGCATTTACATGTTAAGACAGTGAGTGCCATCAAAACTCTATTGAAATGAATTTCTCACATATAATTACTCCTGTTCCTGAGAGCGAGAGCGAGGGGGGAAATGGAGGTGAATAATTGTAGGTTTTGAAATAATGTTGGCTAAAGTAAGACAGGAGACAGAAAAGGGAGGGTACAGTTTCCGTTAAACAATGTGGAAAAAAAGGAGACTGACTTCACAAACTTCCACTAATGGGGCTTTCAGAAATCCCTACCCAAGTGCATCAAAATGGAAAGGCTTTTAATTGATCTACACTGTGAGCAGACATGGATCCACTCAGTTGAAAGGAAGATAAATGAAGAGTCTGTCAAACTGCAAACTACTACTCTTTTCAAGCTGAAGATTAGCGTTTAAAAATATTCACCACACCACTCTGTACTACACCAGAACACTGCTTACTGTGATACACCAGTGCATGTAGTGCCTTTTCCCTACTTTAAAGTGTGTGTGGAAATGGCACAAGACACTACCAACCCTTTATTTTGCTGTTGCCGTAGTAACTTGAGTTGAGGTAAGCAGTCATGAGTTGTGGGGTTTTATTTTTTGAGTCAGGTGTTTGTTAGTGGAGGATGGCCCCAGTAGAAACAGGGATGTGGTAGAAGGGGCTGAGGGAAGTGGTGTGTGTGTGTGTGTGTGTGTGTGTGTGTGTTTTTGTGTGCGTGCGTGTTAGACCATACCAGTTTCCCCATTGGTTGTGTTGGCTGGCATTGAACATCACATATTCAATAAATTGAGATTCCTTGACATTTGTTTTGGGGTTTTGTTCAGCAGGTATTTATTTGTCTGTGTTGGGGTAAAAAGTTTCTGAACTGACTTTTCAGTTAAACCAAAAGGTTGTTAGCTTGTGGGCTCCAGTGAGGAAGATGCTAAAAAGGGATGTGGCAGGACCGAGGGAAGTGGTGTGTTTGTTTGACCACACCAGTTTCGTCTGTTGTTTTTCAGCAGGTATTTGTTACAATATGGTAGCAATATTTGAATTGACATCTCATTTAAACCAAAACAAGCTTGTTAGCATTGTTAGCATTCCTCGCAACAACCATTGTGTACTGCTATCCACAGGCTAGCTTGATAGCTTGCAGCTGGCGGTGCCACAGTGAAGAATCCTAACAATGCTAGTAAGCCATTTTTAGGGTTGTTGAAGGACAAATGTACAAATATTTCTCCCACAATGTGACAAGTGCTAAGCAAAAGTAATTAAAGTTCAAAATGTCAAAGTATTCCTTTAAGTATGTCTATGAAATGAGTAAATAAATGGTTTGTCAGGTAGTTTGTTCCCACTGTACTTTGACGTTCCAAACAGTTTGTCTCAGTACCTTATTTGAGGTATTGTTGAAGAGAAGTAAGGAACGTTGTGGAAAGGAAACAAGGTGTTCTGGTTCTACAAAGGTCATTATAAACACATGTCAGAGGGTAGTCATGCTTTCCATTTGAATCAGGATGGGCTATCAGTAGAAAATCACTGAATTATCTGTGATATACTGTATATAGCAACATAGCATAGCATCCTGTAAAGGATCAAGAGATATTTCGATTTTTGTTAATCTATCTTTATTTGTACTGATATATCATTACACCGATATTATTCAGATATATTGTAAAAGCATACATTTGACCAATAATGCTCTGATAAAATGCATTAAATTCAAATGTTAAGATTCAGCACTGTCAATTACAGTTACATTTTAAATCACATTTAGGCTACACTAGCAGGTGAGATAAAATAAAAATATGCAAAAACTGAGTTCTTTTAAGTCTAAGAAAAGTTGTGATTCATGGCAAGATGGGATAAATATTAGTATCTTCCAATTCTTTGTCATAATCACTCCTTGAGAGCTAAATGGGAGATATACTTGTCTATGAGATATCCATCTTTCCACACAGTGCTGTTTACTATAATTGTAGGCAATATAGTTCAAAATATTCATGGACTAATGGACTATTGGTGGCAATCAGTATCTCCGACTATGAACAAGAGGATGGTGAAGTGGAAAATAAGACTGAAAACTGTAATTTCATCAAGATATAAAATCTGGAGCAGCTAAATTGATTCTGTCATAGGAAACTTCAGTGATATTCTTCTTCTTCTCCTTCTTCTTCTCCTTCTTCTTCTTCTGTTCACAGAAAGAGAATGACGATTCAGGACAGCCTCCTGCACCCCTGGATCAAGGTTAGACTCTCTGCTTCTTATCTTAGGCAATCAGATAACAGATGAACTGTGAATCTTTTTAAATAAGTAAATACATGTATTTTTTATTTTGTAGCAGTAGTTGGTGGTTGGATTGGCTTGGGTTTAGCTGAATGTTGCCAAGCCTTAGCTTATTGATTGTTGTACATTTTTCCAGCCAAGTATGTTCTCTCAAGTTTTTTCTATGAATAAATGTATGTTTTCTCTTTGTGAAACCAGCCAAAAGACACACAACAAGCACTAAGCCGAAAGGAGTCTGCTGTCAACATGGAGAAGTTCAAGAAGTTTGCAGCACGAAGAAAATGGAAAGTAAGTGCTATCTTGGTTTTCACACACACACACACACACACATGCAAGGCATCGCATCATGAGAGACTGATGCACAATACTGAAGGTCTTTTGTATAATTTTGCCCAGTAACTTATTTCTAAACGCGCCACATAGCCAAAACATAACAGTTTCCCATCAGAAAGCCTCATTAGAGATTGTACTTTGACGTCACCACCAGTTGCTCCAGGCTTACCAAAACCAGCAGATTCACCAGTCCAGCAGATTTTCTGCCAGAGCCTGCTTCAGTGGCAGTCTCGCTGTCTGTTTTGGTTCGTCACAGCCGACCCAGTCCTGCCTCCAGCCTGTGAGGAATGCTGGGATTGTTTATCTGTGGTGGTTTGGCGGTCTTGTCACGCCACGTCTCTGTCTCTGCCTGGGCTGCCGTTCAGAGTCTGGCCCGTCGGCAGCTTCTGGCACCACCGGACCCTTGAGTTCACGTTGAGTTTATTTATTTCCATGAATAAAAATGACACAAAAACATAAAAAACTAGAAAAAAAATACAGATTGTGCAGGTGAAGTTAAAAAACAATATTTCCGGTTTATGAAATATCTCTCCTCGAAAGAAACAAGCATTTTTCAAAATTAACAATCAAAATCCAGGGCTGTAGTCAAAACTACCTTAGTGGAGTCCAAGTCAATTCAAGTCAATTCGAGTGGAGTCGAATGCGAGTCAAGACGAGGTCCAAGTCAAGACCGAGACCAGAGCAAATCGAGTCCTGTTCAAGACCAAAGACTGGACAAGACTGGGCAGAAATAAATAACAAAACTCAGTAGGAAGGAAATTGGTGTGACAAAAATGCATAAATGACGAGTAAAGGAAACAAAACGAATTTAAATAGAGCAGAAAATTGCTTTTCTTCCACACCTGCCTGCCTGTTCAGGGGAAACCGAGTCGCTTTAATGTGACCTGACATGAACTTTCCCCTTTTTTAAAAGCCGGGGGAGACGCTCATTCATTCGGTCGTTCTTCTTCTCTTTTCCAGCAATCGGTCCGACTCATCTCCTTATGCAACCGCCTCTCCCGCTCCTTCCTGTCCCGGAGCAACATCAGCGTGGCGCGCAGTGATGACACGTTGGTAAGTCCTGGGAAGCTGCTTCTCTGATTGGTCTGTACAAGGAGACAGACCGTCCAATGAAATACAAAAACACGTCAAATCACTAGATAGAAAGGATTACTTAACATTTTCACAGCTAAGATCTTGATGAATATTTATATTAACACTATCAAGGCTGTAGGTTGCACTTTAATACAACATCTACAACAACAATAGGATTATTAGTACCTCCTTCTCCTACCTACAAGTCAAATAAACAAAATTGACAGATCACCAGCTGCTTGAATGAGTTTCTTGCTTTTATTGCTTTTATTTTTTTCATTTTGGACCCCAAGCTCTCAGTTACAGCTCAGCCATTTCCAGCTCAGCAGTCTCTCTGAGAATCTCGAGCTCCCACATGTAATCGATCTGTTCCTCATTTCCCCAAGTGCCGTAGGTGTTTGTGACTTGTTCAGGGGAATTGTAGGAATTTCTGAGTGTCTAGCCCTCAACCCACAACGACCTCGTGGGAGAGGGATGATGAATGCGTTTCCAGCGAAGAAAAGTTCATATGAGCTAATGTTTGTGTCTGTCTGTGTAAATGTTGATGTGTAGGTCAGCATGAGGCGGCGTTTATTTTCATAGTAGTGTCTGTAGGCTACCTTAAGGGACTTGTAGCCTAAGTCCCAGTCTGTGAGCTGATGCTAACAGTGTAGGTGCCGAGATGTAAACACTCGGTGAGAGGCTTAATGATTTACAAAGCGTCACCAACAGGCCAAGGCCAGGCCTGGTTCCTTATCTGAGGATTACATGGCAACTTCCTCGTTTCATAGGTGAGTTGGCAGAGAGGCCTAGGCATTTGTTGAGTTGAGGATGCTGCGCCCCCCATAGTTCAAACCCAGAATTGCAGGAGAAGCCTCGAGCTGCCCAGTGTGGATCACAGTCTACTTTGGCTAAGGAGACGCTGGTGCAATATGGGGGTTAAGTGCCTTGCTTAAGGGCCCTCAACAGTATCACTCACGCACTGTCCAAGCCTAGGTTTTCCCAGCCAGTCTGAGGATTGTAAGTGGTGACCTTCCAGTCATAAGACCGCTTCTCTAATTTTCTGGATGCCAACCCGCCTTCCTTATGAAGTGAGATTGTTTTGGAGCGTTTTCATTGCAGTCCTAAAGAGTGTACAGAGCCAGTGATTGAGGACCAAAGAATTTTGTTTGAAGGAGATTGTATAGACCAGTGATTCTCAACCTTTTTCATATGAAGGACCCCTAATTTAGTCCACATTAGAGCCACAGACCCCCATTTGATGGGATGTTGTCTCTCGGATCCAAATTTGAGAATATTTTTATTGTTTGATATGATTTTGTCAGAATTCCATTACTATCTGTATTGTAGGTAGAGAGATAACAGTGAAACAGTCATTCTTCTACATTCTCTAACTGTCTTAACTTCTTGTAAATGAAATAATGGTGAAGTTTGCTGGGGACCCCCTGAAACCCCCTCAATGACCCCTGGTGGTCCCCGGACCCCACGTTGAGAACCGCTGGTATAGACAAAGGGAAACGTGATCAGTGAACTCTAGCAGCCTTGGAATTATATTGATATTTCACTTTCATAGAACATTTTCCATTTTAGTGCAGGAGTTCATAAATGCGGGAGTCTCCAATTGCTTTTGGGGACTCATATTCAGCACCATTTTAATTCTGAGAACCTAGTCTAGAAATGGTACTACTACAAACGAAGAAGAGCAGATGGGTGCTATTATTCTATCCTGAGTGTCCTGGATTACACTTTTAAAGAGGTAAAATCCAGAACGCCTGCAGTGACAGCAAATCCCCGACACTGTTTACTGCTCATACATATTTGTGTCATGTCTGCTACACTGTGAGGTGGTTTAGTCACGGTGATCCCAGCAGCGAGGTTATGTTGAGGAATGTAGCTAGAGTGTCACGCTTGGCCGAGCAAACCCCGTATCAGCCTTGCCTGCCTGCCTCCCTCCCTCCCTCCTCCCCTCCATCCCTTCCTCACTCCTCCTCCCCTCCTTCCGTCCCTCCCTCCTCCCTGTCCTCGTAGCTTTGTGCAGCGGAGCGTTGCAGCCCGGTGCCGTCCCACTGACTCCGGTTGAAGGTTATTGGGTCACATGCCTGGTCAGAGGCAGAAAGAGTCTAATGTGTTTTGCATCTGAACTGCAGATGCTGGTTAATTCTTTTGCATCTGCAATTCAGATGCAAAACACATTAGACTGTTAATGTGTTTTGCACATTAACAAGGACATTAACAAAAGAATTAACTGCTGGTTTTCCATGGAGAATTCCTCTTGTTTGTGTGTGTGTGTGCTCATGTGCACCCATTAACGTGAATGTGTGTTAGGGCTGAAAGATATTGACAAAATCTAATTGCAGAATATTGAAACTGCTATTTAAACTGCGATTCATATCATCAGTTTTTCTTGTCATACATTTTTCTTTAATATTGTTAGAAAAGTGACTTAGATGTCAGTTTGCAGGATTTACTGAGTTTGAGTTTTGAGAAAGGTTTTGATTCATCAAAACCTGCAGCTCTAAAACTCCTTGTTCAGAAATCCCTTTTGGACGGTCCTCTCTCTTAAGCAATTAATTACAGCCTCTGCGATTCAGAAAGTTCATATTGCAATTTTGTTTTTGTTTTTTTTGTTTTTTCGATTAATTGTTCAGCTCTTATGTGTGTGCATTAGAGAGAGAGAGATGGATGAGAGACTAAGAGGGCATGTGGTAGAGTCTGCATCAGAGACACAGAGGGAGTCCCATGCTAATTTAACAGCATCGAATCATCCTTTGAATTCTGAAACGGTCACTGTCTTTCCCTCCTGTCCAGGATGAGGAAGACTCCTTTGTGATGAAGGCCATCATCCATGCCATTAACGACGACAACGTCCCCGGTCTGCAGCACCTGCTGGGCTCCCTGACCAGCTACGACGTCAACCAGCCCAACAAGGTGACTGACACACACACACATGAAACACAGCGTCATATTGCACTCATTTAGCCCTTTTTTACACCCATGTGGTATTTCAAAAGTGAAGCATTTCATATAACATAGTTGACAAAATTTTGCTAAAACTTCTTACTGGCCAAAATCACAGTTTCTACTCCCAGACCATCATATGAATAAGAATTAGCACGTTAAAAACAAAGCCGTTCCCATATAATTCTGCCATGTATTCTTCTCTCTTCTCTTCTCTCACATTCCCCGTTTCCCCCTTCTCCCACTCATAGTGCGCTGGCTTTGTAAGCGCACGGCACATGGAAAATGGCTACAAGGCACATCATTAGTCAAGGATCTTATGTTCATCTGTCAGGGCGTTCACATTTTCTGCTCTGCAGCCAGCATGACTGTGTCTCTAGCAGGGATTGAATGAAGTCCCTGATCAACAGATTACCAAAGTGAAGGGTCTGAGGTCTGTGATTGTGCAAGTCATATGACTGTGCTTCATTTTAGATGTGCGTAGGAGAGAGAGAGAGAGAGAGGGAAAAGGCGCCTTGGTGCCGCAAGAGATCTGTCATTGTCTTAGTCTGTTTACTGGTGTGTATGGAGACAGAGAGAGATGTTTGAGAAGGAGGAGAGGGCTACAACAGGCCAAAAAAACAAAGAGGTGAGGCTCTATAATGGGGGAAAAAGACACACACATAGACGAGTCAGAAGAGTATGCCACTTACCAGTTATTTGAGTTTATTTGTTTGTGCATATAAAAATGATGCCACACAGAAAGAAGAGGAAAAGTCAGATGTGCATGTGAGTTAAAAACAGCCTAGAGTTGCATACGTTTCACAAAGGAAGGAATTATGAAGAGCAGAGAAGAGCCAAACTGTTTTTTTGGGGGTTTTTTTTTACACCAAACGACTTTATGGTCAGGTACATATCCAGCCTTCACAACTCCCTCATCTTCTATCCGCTGGCTGTTTCCACTTTGACAGGGAAGAGATGGTGTTTGTTGACAGCTGAGGGGTGAGGGGGGAGGATGTAATGCTATCAAGCTCAGTGAAGTGCAGAAGAAAACAGAGGGATTGGAGAGAAAAGAGGAGAGAGAGAGAGAGAGAAGAGCAATATGGAGAGGAGAAGGAGAACAACACTAGTGAGTGAGAGAGAGCTTGAGAGAGAGAGATTTTAAAGAATGTGAAAAGATAACAGGTGAGAGCGGAAAGAAAAGAAATGGAAAGAGAGTGCTGGTAATTGGCAGGTTTCTAACTTTCTCCTGTGCCAAACGCTCTCTCTCTCTCTCTCTCTCTCTCTCTCTCCCTCTTTTCATCTCCTTCTCTCCTTCTCTCTTTCTTCAGCCAGTGTTTCCATTACCACACAGACACTCGTCTTGGACCTGAAAATTCGATACAGACTCAAACCAGAAATATTTCTGTCAAAACTCAAATTGAACCAAAACTTTCGTAATGCATTTTCGTGAGCCCAAACTTGCCAAAAGCCCCTAGTTTCATGTTCAAACCACTTTTTTTTTTTTCTTTTTATCTGTTGGGTCCAGTTATGTCCTGCCAGGTCCAGCTTGACCGCACATCAGGAAAACTGGCCTCATAAACACATTACGGCCAATGAAACTAGAATTACAGTGTGTGTGTGTGTGTGTGTGTGTGATTGTCAAAATCGATCAATCAATCAGTCAATCAGTTTCATTTTAAAAAAACACCGGCTCTGCCAAGGCATTGAGTGCATACATAAAAGGAAAAAGTCAGGATAACACAATAAAGCCCAGAGGCTTATTTCCACTGTGGTCCTTGTGTGTTGCAGCACGGGACCCCTCCCCTCCTGATTGCAGCAGGCTGTGGCAACATCCAGATCATCGAGGTGCTGATGAGAAAAGGCGCAGAGATCCAGGCCCATGACAAGGTAGGCACATTTCTGCTTGACCTGGCCGGGTGAGAAAGGGTTTCCCCCGTCGGTTCGGCTCTGGCTCTTTAACGGGCGTTAAAGGCGCTAGAGCTGCAGTAATGAACGCTAAAGGAAGTGACAGATTGTCATTTGGATTACGACCGGGGCCGTCCATACTAAAAATAAACGTACCCATGCGCTCACTGTACTGCACATGGTACTATGGTAGCGAATGGCATTTACTAGTGCTGTTATATGTTTCCAAATAGGCTGAAAAAACATTATCAATAGATGGATAATTCTATCACCTGCAGGATATTGGTTTGTTGTCAGCAGCTTTAAAATATGTAAAACAAATAGAAAATGCAAAATACACAAAAATGAATGTGTGTTTCTGTTAATTTGACTAGTTTCCAGGACTCTGTCACTGTCTGTATCCCGTTCGCTATCAGTGGAAAAGCTCCAGGATTTGTCTCTTTATAGCACGATCAAGAGCATATTGGTCCTGTGTTTCGCTTGTTTTATGGAAAGAGTCCAAAGTAATAACCTGTGAGTAATATGTTTTTTGGGCTATTTTTAGGACTCTGAGCCTGACAAATTCTGCTTAGTCCCCTTTGCATTTCAAATTTAATAAATTCCTTCACTGCAAAGCTGGAATTTACTGCAAAGCTGGGCGAGGCAAGACTTTCATATGTAAACATTCACCCGCCACAACAGAGAAGAGCGTCCCATCCACACTAATTGAGACACCATAGATTCTCTCTATTTGTCCAGATGAAATTCTGGTGTCGACTTTGGACACCCACAGGCAGTAATAAATCAAAACTTAAGAGTGAAATCCAAACTGTCTCCTAAACCACGGCCGTCCAGAGAAAGCTGGACTCACCAACTCTCCTCTCTTTGGTTTCCTTTGGTATAAAGCATCACAGACCAGCTGGTTGGTAAACATGAGCTAGCTATGTGACGTTTATTGACGTCACCTTACGGGATTTCTGGGAATTGAAGTGTCACTAGGGTGCAAAAGTTGCCTACTGCTGCTTTAAATCAGCTAGATGCTAACACATCCTCAGATAGTCCCAAGTTGTTTGGAAGCAATATGGCGTGCAGTATATTTGTGGCTGAGTGTTCATATCGTCTGGCCACAGACACAACACCGGGAACCTCGATTTTTCTAATAAAGGTCAGGGATAAATCCTGGAGTTTCCTTCTCATCTGAACCTCTCCCTACAGAGCGGAGCCAACGCTATCTATTACGCAGCGAGGCACGGCCACGTCGGGACCCTGAAATTCCTACATGAAAAGAAATGCCCCCTGGACGTCCAAGATAAGGTGACTTGAGTACCTCTCTCTCTCTCTCTCTCCCTGTCTGTCTCCGTCTCTGTCTCTCTCTCCCTCCCTCTGTCTCTTTCTTTCTTTCTCTCTCTCTGTCTCCCTCTCTTTCCATCTCTCTCTGTCTCTCATACACACACACACCAGTACACAAATGCACGTACCTCTCTCTCTCTCATTCTCTCTGTCTCTCTCTCTCTCTCTCTCTCTCTCTCTCTCTCTGTCTCTCTCTCTCTCTCTCTCTCTCTCTCCCTGCCTGCCTGTCTCCGTCTCTGTCTCTCTCTCCCTCCCTCTGTCTCTCTTTCTTTCTTTCTCTCTCTGTCTCCCTCTCTCTCCATCTCTCGCTCTGTCTCTCATACACACACACACCAGTACACAAATGCGCGTACCTCTCTCTCTCTCTCATTCTCTCTGTTTGTCTCTCTCTCTCTCTCTCTCTCTCTCCCTGTCTGTCTCCGTCTCTGTCTCTCTCCCTCCGTCTGTCTCTCTTTCTTTCATTCTCTCTCTCTCTCTCTCTCTCTCTCTCTTTCCCTGTCTGTCTCCGTCTCTGTCTCTCTCTCCCACCCTCTGTCTCTCTTTCTTTCTTTCTCTCTCTCTGTCTCTCTCTCTCTTTCCCTGTCTGTCTCCGTCTCTGTCTCTCTCCCTCCCTCTGTCTCTCTTTCTTTCTTTCTCTCTCTCTCTCTCTCTCTCTTTCCCTGTCTGTCTCCGTCTCTGTCTCTCTCTCTCCCTCCCTCTCTTTCTTTCTTTCTCTCTCTCTGTCTCCCTCTCTCTCCATCTCTCTCTCTGTCTCTCATACACACACACACACGCACACACTAGTACACAAATGTGCACACACAAACGTATTCAGAGATTACTCACACTCACTCACCACACACTCCTGCCATCAGCAATTACACACACACCATCAAGCCCCCTGAGAAGCATTACTGTGATTTTTCAAAATGTTCAGAAGCGCACACACACACACACACACACACACAAACACACAAACAGGCTTGGTGTATACCACCTATACACACACATTCACACTCACCACAGTATGCACCTGGGGAGGAAACCAGTTACTCCGGCATTTTATCAGCTTATTTGCTGTTGCTATAGAAACAAGTCTTGCTGAGAAAGATGGGGTGTGTGTGTGTGTGTGTGTGTGTGTGTGTGTGTGTATGTGTCTGCTTTTGATTCTGGTGTTGCCTCGATTACAAAGCTTGCTTGGGCAGACGAAATCCCAAAAGCATTTTCCAGTTTCTTCAATCATTTCACCCTCTGGCCTCGTCTTCTTCTGTCTGTGCAGACTGACTGAGCAGAGTCTCCCACTGGACCCGAGTTAATCTGCACTCTGGGCGCTTCCCTTATTATTACCTAATTTCTCCACAAGGATCATTAAAGTTTCATCTTATTTTATTACACTATGACCTTATGTGATCACTGGATGAGGCTTCTGTGTCTGAGCAAATAATTGCTCGTGTTTGAGAAAGAAATGGAGAGAAGAGACAGTTTCATAGCAAAATTAGACCTACAATTTTTCTACAGTTTGCTGCATGACAGTAATTGCTTAGAGCTTATCTTAAGATTTCAAAAATTCATACTTTACTTTAAACAAATTTTAGCTGTCATATGTGTTTTATTTTTGAACTGCTGAGCAATGGACTTCAGGTAATGATTTGCTGAAAGTGTGCTGATCCTGTGTTGTGTCCTGCAGTGCGGGGAGACGGCTCTTCATGTTGCGGCTCGCTATGGCAACGTGGACGTGGTCAGCTACCTCTGCAGCATCCAGGCCAACCCCGACCTGGCAGACAGGGTAGGCACACACACACACACATACATACACACACACAGTGCTTAGAGAAACCTTCCTTCAACCAGAGGACCCGGGTTCAAGTCCCTGTGGCACCAAGCAGCCACCCTGCTCAAGTGTCCTTGTGCAAAGTATCATTGTCATTTATTGTTTTCATAATGCGGCGATTGGGAAGCCCCTTGAGACTGTAGCTAATGCGCTATAGCAGCTAAGCTAACTGAGCTCTGGTTAAGTTGAGCTCTGTCAATATGCTCAGTGATAAAATAATCACTACAGTAATGCTCTGATTGGCTGAAGGAGCTGTTGGCTCCAGCACATCAAAAATTGTTGACTTTAGGCCACCGGCAACTTGTCAAAATCATGCCGTCCTAGATCCTGGAGTGGCATCACTCACCCTCCCTTACTTCTCCCTCCCTCCCTTCTTCTGCCTCCTTCCTTTCTTTTCCCTCCATTTCTCCCTCCAGGAGCAGGAGACCCCGCTGCACTGCGCTGCCTGGCACGGTTACTCGCCGGTGGCCCGGGCCCTGTGCCAGGCCGGCTGCCATGTGGACGCCAGGAACCGCGAGGGGGAGAGTCCGCTGCTGACGGCCTCGGCTCGGGGCTTCAGGGACATCGTGGAGTGCCTGGTGGAGCACAGGGCCAATCTGGAGGCTACTGACAAGGTGGGGCAACTGAGCAGCTCATCAACACAGATACACTATTAAAAAGGATGCATCATTTTCAATACATTCTTGTCTCTAGTTTTGGGGAACATATTGTACATTTATGTTACTTTCAACACAGCATACCTTAATAACAACACATTTTGTTGTTGATGTTATGTTGAAATGTGACACAAATATGTGCTGACGAAAACTAGACACACATTCAACAATCCATCCATTTTCATGCTGCTTATCTGAGTCAGGGATCTTTAATCCAGCAACTTCCTCCAGTACCTCCTGGGGATCCCCAGGTGCTCCCAGGCATGCTGGGAGATCTAGTCCCTCCAGTGAGTCCTGGGTCTGACCCAGAGTCTCCCAGTCGATTGTGCACAATACACCTCCGAAGGCATCTTCCCAGGTGCCTGAACAACGAGCTGGCTCCTCATCCTGTCATGGGAAGTGAGCTCAGCCACCCTGCAGAGAAACCTAATTTTGGCTGCTTGTATCCATCAGCTTTCAGTCACCGTGGGTGAGGGAAGGAAGACTGAAATGGGCTTAAACAGAGTTCAGAGTGAGTTTTGAAAGACAGAAATCTCAGCACCTGGTGATGCAGTTGTTGCGTCATCTTAGTCATCGCTGAGTCAGGTATTGATCAACAACCTTATCAAACCCCCACACATATTATGGACATTTTGTGATAAGGGACTGTAAAAATCTTACTTTTTGTACCTTTAAGATTGATCATCACTTTATGACTCAGCTCTTAATTAACCACCACGGTCCGATACAATACCTGCATTACTGCAGTCACTGCACTCAACCAGCAGTCAGTGTCATGATCTCACACTCAATGTCAGGAGACACACACGTGTTGAAAATGACACACCCTTTATAAGGCAGTTAAGTGGGACTAATGAGGATTTTACTTGTGCTGTGTGTGTGTGTGTGTGTGTGTGTGTGTGTGTGCAGGACGGCCACACTGCCCTCCACCTGGCGGTTCGGAGGTGTCAGGTTGAAGTGGTCCGCTGCCTCCTCAGACACCACTGCCACCTGGACCAGCAGGATCGCCACGGCAACACGCCGCTGCACATCGCCTGTAAGGACGGCAACCTGCCCATCGTCATGGCGATCTGCGGTGCCAAGGCCAACCTGGATCTCCCCAACAAGGTCAGGACAGCCGCTTCCCACCGCACCCACACCTTTTTAGAATAGCAGCAGCGATATTTCTTCCAAATCCTGGGCTGATACCAGGTGAAAATCTGGCATCTTACCAAAAGATGCATGTACCATCAGAAATCAAAGGAAAGTGACCCCAGACTAACAGTTTAAGCCTACATTGTTGTGTGTGTGGGTGATTTACATTCTGTATCACTAGAAGTTTAGAGTTAGGTATTGTATTGCCATCATAAAAGTCAGATTGGTGCGTCCCTGAATTAAAAAAATCTTGGATACAGAAAAAGAAATGGATCCAAAATTTATGAGAAACTCTTCAGTAACTCCACTGTAATTTAGACACTAATAAAGCAAAACAGTATTTGGCATAGCTAGTTCAGTTGCAACCAAAGAAGCTTATCATCCATATAAAAATGCCCAATAACTCTTTTCTGGTCATATTATTGGATTTGTTTCCATCCTGAGACATCCAAAGCAAACGGAGAGAAAAGCAGTGCCAAGTCTTGTTGGTGTAGTTTATGTACAGAGCATCTTGTATTTTACCATATACTATATTTTGTTATTGTCTAATCACATAGTAATTATGGAAATGAGGGCTGTGCATTTCAAAGATGATCAGCCAAAATAATGCTTCAATTGTGAGTGAAGATCGTGTGCAGATGCCTCTATATTTTAATGAATTCTGTCAAAATAATGAAAGTTGCGAAAGCTGCTTATGTAGATGATTGACATGTACTGTGCATAGTAACTGGTGGATGATTTGGCTGATTGAGTAGACAACCCTGCAGTACTTATACATAGACATTACAGCACACGACTGTGCACAAGACGATGATTATAGATGATGTCTGCTAACAAGGAAATAGTAAAAAAACAACAACATCATTTTGAAATTTAGGTGAACTATCCCTTTAAGGCAGCTCTCATTTACCCAGTTTTTATTTGAGTGAAAATGCCAATTCGCTGTATGCGTCTGCCAAGCACGACTTCCCACACACTCTCCTGCCTCTTGTGATTTCACATCCTGTTTTGACACCATCCGTGTTAATGTATTCCACGATGGGATTGTTTTTCAGACATCGGCTGTCCTCTCGGCTTCTTCTCATATGGAGACATGTTTTTTTCCCAGAGCAGTTTGGGAAGCGATGTGCATCAGCAGCCGGGCAGCGCTGCCATGAGATGCTGAGATGTATTCATTATTTATTTTCAGTTTGTGCTTGTTTCCTTAAGCTCATCTGAAGCGGCACATCGCACAATGCTGACTGCATCCCCGGATTTGTCTTCACTGTCAGCTGTAGATGCAGGGGAGAAAAATGAGAGGCATGGAATTGAAAACGTCTCCCAGTAAAATAAAATAGGATGAATGTTGTTTGTTTCTTCGAGTTGTGACAAACAACTGAAATGCTGCTTTCAAGGTTGCTTATTTTTTTTGCGTTAGACAATTGTGGATATTGATATCTACCAAAGACTTTACTTAAATCTTGTGGAGAGCTTTTTCCTTTTGAGAGAATGTTTAAATGCACACATCAATGGAAAATACGTGTGTTATTGATTATTGCTTCTCAACATGTCATATGAAATGTACAATTAAATCCACTGCTCATAGGATCTTACTTAAAAACGTGATCATACTTATTTGTAACAAAACACATTTCTGAGGTCAATACTTCCAGTACTTTGGGGCGGTTTGTAGTTGTATGTCACCTGGTACTGAATGAAAGCTGCTGTCTTGTCTTTTTATCCAGTATGGGCGAACTCCCCTTCACCTGGCGGCTAACAACGGCGGTCTTGAGGTCGTCCGCCACCTCTGCCTGGCTGGAGCCAATATCGACGCCGTCACTAACGTAAGTCACCGCACCGCTTTGGTCTTGTCTGCTTTTCTGCTCGGTTTACAATAGCAGCAGCAGAAGATATTGTTTGATGTCAGGAATAAATCATAGGGACTGTAGCTAATGGAAAAATTGTTTGTCCAGTATCTGAGTAAACTAGCCTGTTAGTTTAGCGTTTCAGGCCCAGGCTTTGGTCAAGAGTGTCTTTACGGTATTTTGATTAATGATCCTGTACTATAAACATATTCATAGATGAATAGCTCAGCTCTCCAGTAGAGCTGAAGTGCATTAGCATGTAGAGAGAATTTGTCACCATTATAGATTGCACAGCGCGTTATCTTCTGAGGGATGTTGACACAGTTCAGTGGCATGGATGAGCAATATGCATGACATTGCCCCTATAGTATACAAACCTTAAACACTTGTGTCTCAATTTTGTACTCCCCTTAATTACGTTCAAATAAAGGCTTATTGGTGCAGTGGGTTGTTAATTTTCTGCTTGAGCTGTGCAGCAATCTTGCAAATATGCGTAATGAGAGTAGAAAGGCTGATGGCAGCTTTTTGACCGAAAGAGGATTTAATCTGCAGAAATTCACTGCAGCACCTACAGTACACTGAGTGTGCAAATTACTAGGACTGCCTTCTTAATACTGAGCTGCATCCCCTTTTGCACGATCCATGTGTCACTAGGCTCAAACCTTAAAACTGTTAATGTCTCCTTTACATGATTAAAATGGATTAGATCAGTAGCTTTCACTTGGATTCAGCTAGTCAGTAATGTAAGTCGTAAATTACATATCGGTCATGCAAAACTAGTTATTAATCATAACTTGTGCAGAGAACTATAGAAGTGCAAAACATTCAGAGTGCCTTGAAGGGATTTACTTACATTGCATGACTTTAGATAGTCAGTTGTTTCTGCTAAGACTGAACAGCAGAAGCGGTGTTGAGGATCTCCGACCGCCGCAGGCAAAGTGCTCTTATGAAACCGTTCTGGACTCGATGCGTTTGAGTCTTCTCCCCGGTGGGCAGAGGTTCAAACAGAGAGCAGGCTGGGTGTGAGGAGTCAGAAACCAATTTCACTCATTTTATCTGGATGCGAGTGTTTGACCTCAGAGATGGGTGGGAGTTCAAGTCCAATGATTTTTAGACGCTGAACACAAAGCTATTTTTTCCCCCTTGAGGTGCAGAGTTGCTGCATCATGCTTTAACTATACTGTAGTAGAGAATGTAAGTGTGTTCTCAACCTGTACGCCTCCATGCTTCTTTGAACCTAAAAACCCAGAGTCATGACTTCATTTTACCTGCATTCAAAGGAAGTCCGGAAATTAAAACACATAGGCTTAGCAGGTTTTTCATATATCTTTGCCCTCCAAACGAATTTATATTTAACTCACAGTTGTGCCTAGAACTGAATTTTTGTACTTTCTTGCCAGTAGAAATATATTTTTTCCATTGTTTTTCTATCCAGTTCTTCCGAGCCCATGAGCACCTCAAAGCTTTTTTGAAATCCTGATGTGCTCCAAGTGTAATTCTTCACCTAGTAAACAAGTAGACAGTAAACATGTTGCCCCCCCATGAATGATGCAGAGTTGTAGTGGGGCAATAAGTAGAAAACATGTTACCTGATGTTTCTTGTATATGGCAGGGAAAGCGGAAGAGGAGGTGCCATTTATTGGCGTCCAAGATATTGTGTGTGACATACAGACAGGTAAACGTTGTAGCGCCCCCCTTAGGCCAGTCAGTGCAATCTCAAAAATATGGGAACACGGCGATGAGACGCATCATTCCACTGAGTTTTGTCAAAATGCGATCAGTGGCGTCCAAGATATTGTGTGTGTGACATACAGCCAATTGAACAAACACTATAGCACCCCCTTAGAGCAATGAGTGTAATATTGAATATTCCAGAATGGCGCAATGAGACACATCATTCCTTTAGGTTTCATGAAAATCCGATCAGTGGCATCCAAGATATTGTGTGTGACGAACGGACGGATCCATAGTGACAATGATGGAATGTACAACTTGGTATCATCTGCATAACGGTACAAGCCTTCATCGCATTGACAAATTATGTTAGAAAGCGGGAGTGTATGTATTCTAGTGTGAAAAATCCCCAGAGCTCAACCCTGGGCTCAGTTTAATCAGCTTGAGTCTTTTGAGTATTTAGTTGGACAAACTTAAACCTCCCTGCCAGCTTGCACCAGTTTTACCCATTTGTAACTGAAATTCCCCTGACAGGAAGAGCAATCGAGCCACAAAATCCAAAGACCAAAACCAAAGCAAGCAATAACTCTTTCTCTATGTTGGGTAACGTGTTACCTTACATGACTGATTACAGTCAAGGCAATATTTCACTCTCATCTGAAGAGTAAGGGTGTATTCTGTCTTATTTCATTATATCTGACAATCAGATATTTGGAGGTGAATAAGTGACATTAAAAATGAAGCCGCTCTCTAGGCTACACTGCTGAATGTGCCACATCGGGGCTTTTCCTCCTCTCCCTGCTATTCTCCGGCTGTTAATATTGCATGAGAGCTGATGCGCTATGCATGTTTAATCTAGAAAGCGCATATTGGGATGTATAATTCATTGTCCAGTCCTTACGGTCAATGGTTTGTTATGGAGCAGCTGAGGAAGGATAAACCCGGGGCTCCGTGTGCTGCTCGATTTCTATCAATCGCTCTGTTTGCAAGTGTCATTGCATGAGAAAAATCAAGAATATATTTGCAGACACCTGGCGGCTTAGCAGGCTTAGTCGCATACCATGTATTCACAACACTGTCGGTTTGAATCTAATTGTCAGCCTGTCATGCATGTCTTCACTCCTCTCTCTCCAATCTTTCCTGTCACTCTGCACTGTATTCTGTCAAACGGAGCAGAAATGCCATGTTAAACTTAAAGATTATGCTTGGATGGTGAGGTTTAACCCAGGTTAGGATAATGTAATGGCTTCTTGAAGAGGTTTAAGTTTCAGACGCACTGGTCAATCCATGCCAGCAGATACTCACTGGAAACGGGAGACGGATGATCTGATATTCTTTTCCAATTTCGCGTGGCAGAAAACACCAGCCGTTCCCATCATCTGTCGGTTGCCAAGCAGCACTAGTAATAACCGCGACAGTCTGCCATCTGTAAGAGCAGGGTGTCATGGATTTGTTCACATATTAATTCAAAGTAAATGGTCAATTTTCTCCTCAAACTGCACTTCATTTGCATTCACGTTTTTGGCATTTAGCTGATGCTTTTACCCAGAGCAAACTGCGATGAGAGCAACAGTAGAATAAAATTTGTTAGATCAATGAAATGGTAAGCAGCCAAAAACAAGAAATGTAAGGGTCTAGGACTTGGTGCCCTTATAATATTCCTGTGACCATATAGTGATAATCTAAGACTGACGTTCGTGGGGAAAGAAATACCTAAAGAATATCTAAGCCCAGAGACAAACTGGAAAATTCATTATCGGCCAGTCTTCACATAGAAACAAATAGTTGTAATTGATTTTCTTAAAACAACCAGTGATCAGTATCCCACTTGGAGCATCCTTTGCTTTGGCGAACTCTCAAGGAGGAAGCTGTGTGTGTGTGTGTGTGTGTGTGTGTGTGTGTGTGTGTGTGTGTGTGTGTGTTTCAGTCTGTCTGGGAGCTTTTTCCCTTTGGAGCAGCAGCCAGGCTGGACGCTGACAGATGGCCGACTTAGTGAAAGAGACAGAGACATGAAACTTGTCGGGACTGCAGTGTTTCTGTGTCAGCGTGTTGAGAGGGAAACGGAGAGAGTTCCGAATTGGGGCAATGTTAGAGATGGATGGAGCGAGGGAATGAGAGTGAGAGTGTGTGTGTGTGTGTGTGTGTGTGTGTGTGTGTGTGCGCCATAGAGACTTTGCAGTTGTGTCACAAATCTCCTAGCAACCACAGCTGGTGCCATCATGGATATCCGCTGGAGAATTGGCTTTGCAAAGATAATGATTAAATGTGTGAAAACTGGGCAGGGAAAAGAGAGATACCTGAAAAGACCGGTGTGGTGCTGCTACAGGTCAATTCAGTAATGTTATTAGTGAAAGTGAATAGTCTGATAAGGTAGATTTGTTTCCAAATGTCTTGTCTTTAGTCCTAGTCTCTACTCTTCACTTCACTCTGTAGCTTGAGAGGAGTCAGCTCAACTGAACCAACAGCTTGTTTTTGGTTTTGTTAGCTAGCTGCAGGCTAGTTTAGCAAAGCAACTGATGTTACAGTCAACATGTGAATCTCGACTAAAGATTTTGATACTGAGGTATCATCTAAGGTCCATATACCGTATTTCCTCTAATATTGGCCCGGGCCTTTATTTACCTCAACTGCAGAGGGTACCAGGCCTTTATTGGAAGCAGGCTTAGAGACAGGCCTTTATTTCTAATTCCCTCTGTTTGATAAGTATATTTGCTCATATTTTAGTACGAAGCCTCCTTGTTTTCTGATCTGCTTCTGTTGGGGAATGTTAGGCAGCTGTTTTTTTGTTACTGCGACACATTACCGATAATTACGGTAATCGACGACCGCACGCTCCGGAGACTTCCGCCGGCCGAGCCTTCTTGTGGCATACTGCCATCTTGTGGCACTTGTGCGTTACTACAAACTACAATTACATTATATAACAGGCACCAGGATTTTACCGGTATCCACCGTTGTTTTTTCCTTTGTTTTTTTCCCCGGCCTGTATTTGGCCATTATCGGAGACCCGGCTTTTAATTGACTACTGGCCACTATTAGAGGAAATACGGTAATGTATTCTTACAACATAAGAATAGGCAATATACAGTATACACTTTCAGACATGGCCCAAGACTTTTAGCAGCTAAGAACAACTTTCTAGTGGACGAAGATCTCAGCACACTAGAGAGATTACATTGTAGTATAGATAGGAAGAAAATTTCCGGGTTTCTCCTGTGTGACAGTTGTGTTTTTAGTCCAGCAAACATGAAAACAAGAAAAACGTTACTTTCAGTTAAGGTTTAAGCTGTCGTACTTTGTAAAAATCAGTTTTATTTTCCACAGAACTTGGCTCCTCGTTTTCAGCAGCCAAAAGCACCAAGCAGTGACAGATTATTTTATTTTATTGTTGTTTTTTGTCAGCTTAGTCAGTGTTGCCTGCATTACCATATACTAGACTGACAGACTTTAGTGCCTGCAAAAATCTGAGATACTGGGCTTTCCAAATGAAATAACAATAACAATGCTTGTGAGAAACACTGGAGTGCAAATGTTAACAGCCAAAGGAAATGGAGGTGAGGTGATTATGTATCTGTTTGCTTGAGGTTTATTATACACATTTGTTTCTCTCTTTCTCTCTCTGTCTGACAGGATGGAAAGACGGCAGAGGATTTGGCTTCCAGTGAACATCATGAACACATTGTCGCATTGCTGGGCAAGCTTAAGAAGGTAGATGAACACACACACACACACACACACACACACACACACACACACATACACCTACGCTTATCAATAATCCTGATGAGTCCTATGAATGATTGTGTAATTACAACGCTAGTTAAAATGGAGAAAAAAGGGGAAAGAAAAGAAAAGATTGTTGACATTTGAAGCACTAAACGCTGTATGGCTGCAACACCGACCTTCAGAAACACTCATCACACTTCAGCTATTTCAGTGCAGAGGTGTGGAATCACACTTTTCCATCAGGAATGTGTTGGATTGTAGTATTCCTCCATTTCAGACTTCTTGGTAACACTTTGCGTAAGGCTTACAGCTAGAATGGATTATGGTAAAGTATGTGGAAGGTGTTTATGTGCAGCTGCATCTAGAGGAAGTAGTTCACTTTTACCAAAGTTCAATTTATAGCCTGATATCAGACTAAATTATTTAAGAGTGGTAAGGGCAGCGGAGACAGATAAGATGTACAAGAGAAGCTAGAGTGGATTATAATGTTATAATAGTGTATGAACCATTAGAAGCTCCTCTAGCAGGTTTTCATCACGTCTTCAAGAAAATAATTAGAAACTGCCAAATTGTAACTGTATTTTAGTCTTGCTATTGATAGAAGATGTTTATAATGCATAAAAATGATGCATTTTAGTCTTTTAGCTGGCGCCCTTATCCAGGTACAGACTTACATTGAGGCAGGGCTTCAGTGTCTTGCTCAAGAACATTTTGACAGGAGGACACGCACTGCTGGGATCAAACTTGAGACCCTCCAGTTACGGGACGGTCCTTCTAGCTGCTGTGCTGCACTGCTGTGGAGACGAATGGGTTTAATCCAGGCTTCCCAGGCTGAAGCAATATAGCCATTTCCACCAAAAAATGCAGGCAAACTTATACCTGAAGTGTTACCAACTTCTTTTCCAATCCATTTTTTCCAGAAAATCTGCTGAGATTCAGTGCAGAGCGTGAAAATATGAAAGCAGCAACTGTGAAAACAGTCATCCTCTGCATATGCTGGGCTAATTTAAGAAAGCCTGGCACATGGATGCCAGTTTTGGTGGAGCGGCTCATTTCCTGGACCCCAGGAAAACATTCAGAGAGCAACTATTCCTCTTACTCTAAAATGTGAATCACATTTATTAATATTAGAAGTTTTAGTTTTTCAATACATGTTGGCGTTAGCCAAGTAGGAGCATGGAGTGCTTTCACATCCCACACAACTACTCACAGTACATGAGGACACTTTTGATATATGACTCATCAGCTATTGGATAGTTAAAAAATATATATATATGCTGCATGTAAACAAATGTTAACAGTTGAATTGGCAGAATTGCAACAGGCTACTGAGGAGTCAACTGTCTTTCGAAATGGCTTTTATTGTTTCTGTAGATAAGTGTAGGGCTTGTCCTATTTTCACATAGACAAACTTGCTCACATGAGCTGAGAAGATTATTTTGGTGTGTGGAAGCATTCATGCATCATATTCAAAAGAGGAAGGAGCCCGCACACTGAAGATAACCTGGATGTCAAAACATTTGTGAAATAGTCATTTTCTGTCAGCACTGATTAAAATATCACTTTCAGAACAAAAAGGGAAAGAAGTACTGCTTTGATCAGGTCAAAATGTATGCAAACAAGTGTTACTGGAGGAATGTCTGATACCAAAAATCCTCTCAGAAAGGGAGTATGTGTGGTTGAATGTTCCCAGATGGAGTGATGTGGGGATCCTTGAAATGAAAAAGTTTAGGAAGCCATGCCATAGATGTACAATGAATGTGACCTGAATTTTAATCAGTCCCTGTTTTTGGACCAGGACAACCACAAGCTGAGCTACATCCAGCAGCTGCGGCCCACCCAGACGGTCCAGCCCAGGATCAAGCTGAAGCTGTTTGGCCACTCCGGCGCCGGGAAGAGCATGCTGCTGGAGTCTCTGAAGTGCGGCATCCTGCGCAGCTTCTTCAGGAGGAGGAGAACACGCATGACCAACACGTCACGCCACCCCAACTCCCCCGTCAACTCCAAACCCGCCGGTAGGTGACAGCCGCCTCCGGGGGAAGCTGAGATAATCCAGAACACACTGTCCAAAATTAACTTTCTGACTCATCTGCCAAGGGCTGGTAAACAAACAAAAAGACCCTGCCAAGAATATTTTTCCACCAGCCAAAATAATTAATGTACTATACTATATAGAGATGCTCTGTGTTGGTTTAGTTCACTCACTTACAGATCAAGTTTGTAATTCATCATGAAGTGCAACAGGACGCAAATTACAAGAGAGGATTTTGCTGCGCTATGAATGTGAAGCAGGATGGTGCTGGAGAAAGAACAAGCATGCTCTTGATTTATATTTTTGATAGTTGGGCACCTCTTTAGTTGTCTGTATCGGTTGTTGCATATAAGAAAGTTTGCAGAATAACGTCAGTATTGGTTATCAAATGTTTATGACCCTTTTTTTTTATCTGATTTTCTCAGATACATAATATTTCAAGCAATCATCTGCAGCTTTTAAATCCACTATGTAGTTTTACTCCACCTATTCAACACCACTTGATTCATTGCCTGTCCTTGGTTGTCCACACAGTGAAAAGCACCAACGCAATCATTTCCCAGCTTGTAGAGACTGGTGTGGGTTCACTGACGTTTCAACCCCGTCCGCCCCACCAAGCCCCAGAAACCTCTCCGTAATCTTAAAAGGGAAAGCGGCCAACGCTTTTCCCCCGCTCCCGCTATTCAGAAAAGCTTTCTGTGGAAGTCGCTCCTGCACAGACTGATCGGTCCGTGTCAAGACCCCGCTGACATGTTCAGTGTAGTGTGACCAACATTTCCAAGCACACACACACTCACACACTCTCTGTTCCTCTTTCAATCTCTCTCTGTATTTGCACTTTTCAGTCTCTGTTATCCTCCGTCTGTCTCCGTCTGCCCTCCCTTACACACACACACACTCTCTCTCTGGTGTTTTCTTTAACCACTCTATCTATCTTGTAGCGCTCAGAGCCATTACCTCCCAGACAGACGTGCTGCTCGCTCAGATAATGGTCAGTTACGCGAGCCGTATAGAGTTACTGATCCCATCTGCTATACTATCTGGATATGTGTAGCCATTGTCAAAGCTGAAATGGGTTTGAAAGAGTTTTTTTCTTGTTCTTTTACTTCTCGCTGGATTCTGTAATAGTCCTTATTGACCCTGCGCTGTATCTACAGCGCTACGTGACGTGACTTGAAGAGACGCTATAGAAACACACAGAAAAGCGGGGCTAAGAGGGAGCAAACACCGGAGAGATTTGTCCCCCCTCCTAGATTCCTATTCAATCCATGTATTTTTTAGATCGTGGGGAAACTTATATAAGCATCTGTTTTGTACGTTTGTCAGCCTGTCAAGCATCTATTTTGTGCTTTTGTCAGCCTGTCAAAGATTAAACTATGTCAACTTAAATGCATATTTGCCCTTCTCCAGTGTCAACATTCGTACCTTTGTGATTCTGCAAAAAGTCACAATCTTCTGTACCTTTGCGGGCATGAAAAGAGACTAGAAACCTGCAAGTACCTGATGTGTATCTTATTTTTCTGGGCTTTCACGCTATTCATCTTCAAGTTTTTTGACAAGTGGTGATCTCTTTTTTTCATTCGTTCTTTTCATTCCACAGTTAGAGTTAATAGCGCAGCATAATAACAAATAAAGGTTGTGCTTAGCTTGAATACAGCCTCGGGTTCCCAGTTTTCATGTTTATTGACATTTCTGAATCGCTTCTTTTTTAATTCTTCTAAGAGACTCGGGCCTGACACAAGGAGAAAAAGTGTTGACAGACATATGAGCAGCTTTCCATCCCTGAAGCCCAAATCTAACCATTATGGTAGAAAAACCTGCCTGCTGACCTAGAACCAGCAACCCAGTGGGGCATCAGATTCATTTTTCAAGTGTCTTACATTCTTTTACATTACTCACATCACAAAACAACAAGGGAAAGGCCATGACTACTGTGCATACGCATGCTGTTATCTTTATAGTTGACATTTGGAAATTTCATTTTCAGGCACATATACATAGGGTTAAGGTTCGAAAGCATTGTATAGAATTTGAATCCAGTATCAAATCTGCTTATCAAATCTGAATCCTTTCGCATCCCTTATCAAACCTTTTCGCTGGATTCTCATTTAATTTTGAGAAGTGTGCCCACGCTTTCAAACACTTGTGTCGATCGGCCATGTTGACAAACACACTTGGAGGTGGGGTCTGGGGATGCAAATGTATGACATCATCGGGGGGGACTTGAGGATTAAGAAATCTGGGTATTTTGCTTGGAACCGGTTCCAAAACGGAACCCAACCCTAAAGTCAGGATAATCAAATCAGCTGAAAGAAAACCCAGTTCATCTGGAGCAGAGCTTTTTGGTTCATTGCTTGAAGTGAGCAGTCATGTCGCCTCATGTCAAGTCCCCAGAGTGTACAGCACATTAATTGTAGTTATGTTGTTACAGAGCACATCCACACCAAGCATGTTTGGAGCAGTTTATTAACTCTAGAGTCTCCATTCTTTTAATTTGGTTTGTTTGTCCAGGTGACAACAACACCATCCAGTCTCTGGTGTCAACAAATAACCACACAGAGACGCCTGAAAATGTCTCAGTCCTCTAACAAGAGAACTGTGGGGTGGTTTGTTAAGACTGAGAATGTAATCTGAACCAACTAGAGGAAACAAACCCCAAAACACAAGGGTTTATGGGTAGAAGGAAACAGATGTTGACATCTGATAGCCAGCAGTTCCTCATGCTTGGAAAGCCTAGCAGAACAAAATGAACTAAAAGTAAAGTTGGTGTCAAGATGAGGTGAAATGTCTCCTCGGTGTATGAGCCGAAAAACACATTTCTTAATGGATTTGTTTTGACCCCACCCCTCCCCCCCGCTGCCAAAATCTGTAACCTGGTGGTGCAACAGGTCACCAAAACTCTGTCCAATAAGATAACCACTTGTGAGTCCATGTGACTTTTGTTTACAAGCCCTTGTTCACCTGTAACTGGGCAGTGTGAACCTAAACAAACCAAATACAAAAATGCAACAGAGTGAACTTTTCCACTCTGGTTTAGACCAAAGAAAACAGACTGTAGGTGTGGTCCCCTAGTGTCAAGCCTCTATTGGGGATTCATTTACAGTGGAACAGCACCCCCATGTGTTAGAAAGTATGATGTCATTAGTTAGAACACTAGATAGACCTAATCATATTAAAGGATATTTACTCAAATAAGGAAATGGGATGACTTGTGGTCAGTTTGGGCTTACAGTAGTATAAATTTGCCTTACTGTAATCTCAAATATTTCAACACTCCACTGCTGTACACACATGAAATATACAGTATAGATTTAGGAAACATTAGCTGTTGCGTTATATTTATTCAGTTGAGTTTTTTTATAGTGGCTTAGATGCCATTCTGCTGTTTCCCACATTTTGTATTGTGATCCAGTCATGTGTCTATGTGCAACCAGTCTCTCCTGAAAGACATTTAGAGAGGCTTTTAGAGAGTCTGATACATCTGTAGATTAGCGTTCTGTTTTTTGAAGGCTGATACCAATATTTTTTAATTGAACTGAGCTGATAGTTTGTGCCGTTATTCAGAATCTTTTAATGTGCCCAGTTTCAGGCCAAAAATGTGAGTATTCAGTGTTTCCTTCAGAATCTGAAACAACATTTAGACTTTGGGACACTAAAGCTCTCCATTGAAACCCAGGATAATAATAATATAACAAGCAAATAGTAAACATGTTGTCCCCCACCAGTGATGTAGTTCCACCCTTGGGTCAGTCAGTGATTGCTGAGTGTACTTGAAATATGAGTGAAATTGTATATGCATTTTCGTATGGGACAATGAAAGGACAGATTGACCATATATTTCTGTTGCCTACTCTCCTCAGAATTAGGCTTACAAATTACAGTCCCCATTCATTGTCAATGCCGCCCCCTAGTGGCACAAAGTCAACGTTACAGTGTGACTAACAAACTAACAATCCATAGTCCCCCCTTTGGTGGGGGACAATAATATTAACAATAATAATAATAAACAATATATTCATCCATATTTGTATGGAATTTGATCAAAATGTTGCATTGAATCAATTCAGGTTAAGGGCTTCCCATTGACAACCTCTGCCAGGACTGGTTTTTATCTTAGTTTATTCCTATTTGTTTTAGTCTCTTATGGTGCTTTTTCAGATTTTTTTATTTGTACCTTCCTATCTTGTAATGTACACATTGGAAGCTACTGTACACCAGAATTTCCTTCGGGATCAATAAAGTATCTATCTATCTATCTATCTATCTATCTATCTATCTATCTATCTATCTATCTATCTATCTATCTATCTATCTATCTATCTATCTATCTGTGTAGTATTGATCAATTCTACAGTACAATAACTATGTAATCAAACAAACTGCATCATACTCTGATATCTGGCTGATATCTGATGTTTAATGGGAACATCCAGTATCAACCCGTTATATCAGCAAACTAATATTTCGGTCTAACTCCGCTGTAGATACTGACAAACAGGTTCTCTAACACCTCCTCATGTATCGGTCTGTGTCTTTAGTGTCGGTGAGCATTTCCAACCTCTACCCCGGCTGTGAGAACGTGAGCGTGCGGAGTCGCAGCATGATGTTCGAGCCCAGCCTGACCAAGGGCGTCCTGGAGGTGTTCTCCCCCGTCCACAGCGCCCTGTCCTCGGCCGACGAACAGGCCACCAAGGCCATCGACATCCAGCATGCCAACATCAACGGTGAGGATCGGACTGAGGTGGAGGGGTGTGATTTAGAAAGAGGCAAAACAGTGGAATGGCCCTTAATCTGTGGGGAAATACTTAATTATGAATTTTACTCTGGAAAAATATGTTTTGGTACATCAGTTAATTGAATAAGCACAGATTCTGTACAGTTCCACAGCGTATTCATGGCAGTGATTTATTGTTATTTCTGAATATCTGAAAAGGAATGTGTGAAAATTGGCAGCTAAGGTGTGAAGCTTTATCTCACAAGCAGAGAAAACTTTTGCTTCCTTTGATGACTCAGATAACACTCAATAAAGAACATGCATAATTTGTAGAAAATTATTTTCCCAAGTGCTGTAGATCGTGATGAATAGCGCATCAGTATATTATACTGTCACAGCGGCCAAATCCAGATGCACACTCTTTGATGTGGTTTCCAGTATTTTAGTGTGAATTTATTAAAGTGTTTCTTGATGTGAAATCCAAAGATATTTGAGAAGCTAAACATGAAATTTTGTATTAAAAGTCTGTGTCTGGATTAGCCTTAGGGTGTCTGGATTTAGCCGCTGTCGAGGAATGTCTCATCCCTGACTGACCTGAATTTGCTTCTTGATGCTGTGGGAAAAACGGCTTGTTAGCATTCCTCATATAAACTGAACTAGCTCATTAGCATGCAGCTAGCGGTTCCCTTTGGTATGAATAGGGAAAGCCAACAATGCCAGCATACTGTTCATTTCAGTTCATTCAAGCACCAGCACAAAAAAAATCCCACATTGTGAGAAGTGCCTGATGAAAAACTGTAAAAACTAAAAAACTCAATCTTCTAACCCCCATATTTCCCGCCTCGCCCTGCAGGTGTGGGGGATTTCAGCGTGTGGGAGTTTTCGGGGAACCCGGTCTATTACTGCTCCTATGACTACTTTGCGGCCAACGACGCCACCGCTCTCCATCTGGTCCTGTTCAGCCTGGAGGAGCCGTACGAGACCCAGCTGGGCCACATCACCTACTGGCTCAACCTGCTCAAAGCCCTCACCCTGCCCCAGGACAACATCGGTGAGGAGGGAGGGAGGGAAGGAAGGAAGAAGGAAGGAAGGAAGGATGCGATCAAGCGCAGTCATATCATGAAAAATAAATAACCAAGCTAGGAGTGTCTTGATGTTTAGATGGACACCTAATTGAATTGTAGAATAAGATTCATCCTCAAATACATGTTTATATTCATTGACTATGTTTACACGGAGACAAAAAAAATGCCTCTATGGTGTCTAATTTAGATCCATGTCATGTCTTACCCCAAAACGTGCCAATTTTGAGTCCTTGACTTTCACCAAACAACACCTTTAAAGTCATTGAAAAGTCCTAAGACTAGTTTGACGAAACTCACAATAACCACGTCACATATAAACTGGATTACTATGGGAAGTGTCACTTTATAGAATCATGTAAACAGCTGAATCTGTTGGCAGTAGTCACATAACTGTGTGCATGTAAACGCAGCCAGTGAATATCTGAAGTCGATATATATATATAAAAATGCTTATGCCACTTGAGGCGTTGCAGCCCAGCTGTCAGTGTTGCGGCTGTGTCACAAGGTGGCAGAGAGAGAATGGTGTCTGTCTACACTGGGACCCGCAGCACCCTGGGGCCCCAGAGTGAAGCTGACCACCCACACTTTACACATTTACACACATTTACTCTTATCCGGAGTCAGTGGCTGTGTTTACACGCACAAAGAATACTCTTCTTCACCCTGTTTCTCAACTAAACAAACGTAAACGTCATAACTGGGTTAGAGTAACCTGGTAAAGCCCGTACTGCGATTAAGAAGTTTTAACCCAAGCATTATGAGTACATTTTGATGTTGACAAAAACAGTGCTTACTATTGAGACTATTTCTTTCCCCTGTACTAGAAGTAACCTATATTTCACTCACAGAGGGAGGGGGGATGTCCTGTTAACTGATTTATATATTAGATTATCCACATTTAACTGACATTTTATTTGCAGATGAGACACTGAGAGCAGGCTTCAACTTTTGGGCTAAGGATACACTGTTCTCACACCTAATGATACTATGTGTGCGTGTGTGTGTGTGTGTGTGTGTGTGTGTGTGTGTGTGTGTGTGTGTGTGTGTGTGTGTGTGTGTGTGTGTGTGTGTGTGTGTGTGTGTGTGTGTGTGTGTGTGTGTGTGTGTGTGTGTGTGTGTGTGTGTGTGTGTGTGTGTGTGTGCTTGTCTCTCTCCAGCTTTCGGAGGCCGGATCCAGCAGCCTCTGGCGGTGGTGCTGGTGGCGACCCACGCCGACCTGGCCAACGTCCCCAGAGCTTTTTCTGGAGAGTTCAGCTACGACAAGGAGAGAGCGCTGCTGAAGGAAGTCAGGAACAGGTTAGATGGGTTTGAATGGGATACGGATGAGATTTTATTCAGCCATTTTATTCACCAAAAGGTAAATCAGCCTTGCTAGAGTTCCTCATTGAAACCACTGGTACCACTAGACTTAAGCTCATTAGCTTGCAGCTAGATTCAGTCTTTCGTTTCAGTAAGGTAAGTTAACAGTGCTTACAATCTGTTGTTAGGATTGCTGAAGACAAATCCTGAAGAAACTTTCCCCCACATTGTAGTGACTGTTGAAGGAAAATAGGGCTAAATTCAAAGTGTCTGGGATCCATTTAGGGTGTGTATGTCTGTGGAGGGGGAGAGCAAAAAGAGAATTTCTCCCTCGGGGATCAATAGTCTCTCTCAAACAAAAGTATTAGTATTGATATTAGCATTATAAACTAATAATGTTACAATGGATGTTGCTCTGCTCCTGTGAAGAGGTTGTTACCTTTGTTTTTTTTAACATTGTGTGTTTTGTTTTCTTAGGTTTGGGAACGACTTGGAGATCAGTGACAAGTTGTTTGTGACGGATGCCGGAGCCTCCAACTCCAGAGACATGAAGCTGCTGAGGAGCCACCTGCAGGAGCTTCGCACCAGCATCATCTCTGTGAGCTTTCTGTCTCCCTCCGTGTGTGTGTGTGTGTGTGTGTGTGGTTTCTTGTACTTCTATCCTTGTGAGAACCAGTTTGATTGTTACTCCTTCAGAGAGAGGACAGTTTTGCAACGTGAGGTCATTCCCCTATCACTTCTTCTCTTCTGTCTCTTCCTCTGAGCCACTGTCTTTTACTGTCTTCCTCAGTGAGTACAGTCACATGCACACCAGCACTCCTATTACTCAGACCATTTTCATTTCGTATTACTTTGTTCTTTTTGCGGTGTTGCAGAACAACCCAACAGGAGCGTTCTTACTTGCAATCCTGTCCTGAAAGCAAAAGATACTGTCATGTCTGATGGATTTTGTGACATGTGCAGTTTAAAAAAAAATGACTAAGGTGTTTACATGCACCAATCTGTGATTATCTCTGATCTGTTTACTTGACAATTTCTACAGCCGGAGTCTTGTCTTCATCATGTTAAGACTAGGGTTGAACGATTTTGAAAAAATATCTAATTGCAATTATTTTGACTGATATTGCAATTGCAATATGATTTGCGATATTAGAGGGAATGATAATTTTTACATCATTATTCTCATTTTCATTGAAAAGCGTATTAAAATGATTATGGTGTGAGTTTTGCGGGGATCTGTACCAAACAAAGATGTTTTCTTAATCTGTAGAATATGATGTGTAGGCCAGGACATCTCTGCAGCACCACAGTATTTAATTTAAAATGGTATTTTGACACACATTTCACCTTTAACAAATATTGTGCCTCCTGCGATTTGAATATTGCAGTAGGCCATATTGCGATTTCGATAAAATTTTGATTAATTGTTCAGCCCTAATTAAGACTGAATTATTTGCATGCATGTAAACAAACTCAATCTGCCGTGAAATGGTGGATATCCAGACAGATTCTGAACTGAATCCACAATATCTGTTCTCTTCTTCAGTTTAGTTTAGCTGGCTACTACAAGAGACTCACACAAATAAAGCATGTATAACCCGCTAAAGCCTCTTATTGATTCCCTCTGTTTCTCCGTCGGTGCAGAGGTGCATTCCCATGACCCTGCTGTCGGAGCGCCTGCTGGCCGCCCTGCCGGCCTGGAGGAAGCTGAGCGGACCCAACCAGCTGACGTCATGGCAGCAGTTTGTGAGCGACGTGCAGGAGCACATCAACCCGCTGGTCAGCCAGGACCACCTGCGCACACTGGCTCTGCAGCTGCACAGCATGGGAGAGGTGGGTGGTTCACTGGAGAGTAGGAAACGTTTTCACCCTACGGTCAGACCAATCGTGATTCATGAATAAAAAAAAACAATTTAGATGTAGCGTGAATGCATGTTAAGTCAGTGAAAGGAGGTGAACAGAGTGAGATGGACGCAGCTTTGCTCTAAGTGGCGTCAATTAAGGGGAAGAGCTGTTTCACTTGAGTTTCTTTTTTTGTGATCAAATTTTTATTAGCCATTTTGCCTAAAGAAAACAAAAACACAAAAACCACATACACCTACATATCTATCTATCTACATACTCATAAACATACACTCAAGTCAAATTCAAATATTAACAAACATAGGTCATACCTTGACCCTTACAATCTACAGAATGAATGTACATCAAACCCACTGTGATGGGACTCAAAATACAACAGTTATAAATTAAATTACACAATATTAAGTAACTCATTGGAATAACTCATCACTCTCCTGCTGGTTCAGCGCTCAAGTTGAAATGTTTAATCTTGAGCAGGAAATTTGCCTGGCACAGTAAACTGAAAGCCAATCAGCTTCAAACAGGCCTGTAAATATCTCCCCCCACTATAGTATTTACACCCGGAAAAATGTCTGTTCAATTGTGACCAATAACATCTGCACAAAAAGTTTGTAAAAGCTAGATTCCCCAAAGAAGATGATGATGAAGGTGATGGCAGCCAAGCCTGGTGTAAAAGGATTAAAACGCAAGCATGATGAAATAAAAAATATCATGCTGAAGCACAGTTTCAAGTAATATACATTGCCTCATCATTCCTTGCCATTTAAAAAAAAAATAAAAAATTTGAAGTGAAGAAAGACCAAAACCACCAGTCATAACGCTGTGGCCGGAGCCCTGGCTGCTCTCTGCTGTCATGTGGCAGCATCAAACCTCCAGAGCTGCCCCTCGCTTCCTGTGTGAACGTACAGTCAGAGACACTTCCTGCTGTTTTCTCACATTCTGCACTGCGGTCGGGTCGCCAGTCTACCTGCGACCAACATCTCTTGAAATATGTCAAAGTGAAAACAGCAATGTTTTTTTGGCTTTCAGAGAGTCATATTCTAGGTATTGATTAACACACTTGTCACTACCTCTTGTATGTGTGTCTGTGCGTGTTTATATGAAGCTAATAAGTAGCTGCATCTGTATGTAGCTACTGGAAAATATTTGAGAGAGTAGAAGCTACATTAATGAAAATGAAAAGCTTTCTTGACTCTAGACCCCCGTAACACCTAACAGTTATCATTAAAAATTCCTAGAATGATAAAAAGTTTAAAATTATTAACAAGTAAACAGAATAAGTGCCAAAAAGGGAAACAACTACATTATTATTAAAAACAATTTAAATCTGATTGTGAGAAGTGAGAGAACTTTGTTTTCAACTTGTTTTTGTCCAAGTACCATGGTAAGTAACCATGGTTTTCAACAAGTAACCATGACAGTTACTAATAAAACAATGAGGATGTCTCCAGATATGACAACTGGCTCCCATTTGGTAACACTTTACAGTAAGGGTCACTAAGTTAAGGGATAGTTAATGCTTAATAAGGGTTAATTAATGCTTATTAATTAACAGTTAACTAATGTGTAATTTACTAATGGTGTTCATGTTAACTAAAGTATTAATTTATAGATGATTTAATAGTTTATAAAGATGACTATTAAATAATGTATAAATTAATACCAGACACATTAGTTAACTGTTAATTAAGCGTTAGTTAATGCTTATTAAGCATTAACTAACGCTTAACTTAGTGACCCTTGTAAAGTGTTACCTCCCATTTTTATTTAAACTTGCACATTGCATTCACTCTGATGCACATTAACAGGCGCACCACTGCTGTTTATCGCTGTGGGCTGCATTAGTACATAGTGCATAGTAATTGTGTATTATGCTAGGTTTGATGGTAGCTTTGAAATAAAAAAAAAGGTTTTCACAACTCTGACTTACTTGTCAAAGCTCGTCTCAAATGCCTCACTACAAGTTCACCTGTTCTGCCACTAAAGTTCACTGGCAGAAATATGTTGTTTCCCTGTTTATTTACGAGAATGCCTCTACTCTGGAAGGCAAGTGAATAACACTCCAAAGTTTCAGAGCCATTTCTGTATGGATTTTGTGTTGTTTTGACTGAAAACTTTGAAGAAAACTGGGTGTTTTACAACATGTTCATAGGAGGATTTCCTCTGTAATCCTTTGTTTTTTTGGGGATCTCATTTTCTTTGCTCTCTCCTTTCCCCTACAAATCTTTTTCTGTCTCAATATGTTTCACCATGCTTAACTCTCTTATGCCCTTTCCCTGTCCTCCTTCACTCTTAACACAATCTTTCTTTGACACTCACCTCTCCAACTCTGGTTACTTTTTCTCTCTCTTTCTCACTTTCTCTGGTATTTCACCGACATCTTTCTTATGACATGATTCCCTCTTTCTCTCCCACCATCCTCCCTCCTTCCTTTCCTCCTCCCCTCCCTCCTTTCCTGTCTATCATCCAGATCAATATCATGCAGAGTGAGACGGTGCAGGATGTGGTGCTGCTGGAGCCACGCTGGCTGTGCAGCAACATCCTGGCCAAGCTGCTGTCGGTGGAGACGCCCAAGGCCATCCACCACTACAGGGGGCGCTACCGGCTGGAGGAGGTGCAGGCACTGGCGCCCGAAAACGACGTGGACGAGCTGCTGCAGATCCTGGACGCCATGGACGTGTGCGCCCGCGACCTCACCAACCCCTCCATGGTGGACGTGCCCGCCCTCATCAAGACCAACGGCCTCCACCGCTCCTGGACCGAAGAGGAAGAGGAGGAGGAGGCGCTGCTCTACGGAGGGGTGCGTCTGGTTCCCGCCGAACACCTGACTCCGTTTCCCTGCGGCCTGTTTCACAAGCTGCAGGTCAACCTGTGTCGCTGGAGCCACCAGCAGAAGCCCGAAGAAGAGGGAGGGGAGGAGATAGACGGAGATATCCGCCTCTGGACCAACGGTGCCAAGGTCAGCCAGACGGGAGCCGAGGCCATGATCCTATTGGTCAACCACGGCCAGGGGGTGGAGATCCAGGTGCGCGGGCACGACTCCGAACGGGCCAAGTGCTACACCTTGTTGGACACCATCTGCAGTATAACGGAGAACCTCCTGGCCTCCACCCTGCCTGGACTGCTTACAGCCAAATACTACCTAAGTCCTCAGCAGCTGCGGGAACACCACGCCCCCATCATGATCTACCAACCCAAAGACTTCTTCCGCGCCCAGGTGCAGCGCGAGTCCTCGCTCACCAACACCATGGGCGGCTACCGGGAGAGCTTCAGCAGCATCCTGGCCTTCGGCTGCGCTGAGGTTTACCAGCAGGGGAGTCTGGGGACGGACATCCACATCTCAGACGTTTGTCTGCTTGCTCGCAGGAAGCTCTGCCGCATGCTGGACCCTCCGGACGCTTTGGGGAAAGACTGGTGCCTGTTGGCCATGAACCTGGGGCTCACGGATTTAGTGGCCAAACACAGCGTCGGGACTCCCAACGGGACCGCTGAGCTGGACTCGGGCCCAGACGCGGAGCGGGCCGCGCTGCAGCCCAGCCCCACGGCAGCTCTGCTGCAGGAGTGGAGCGGGCGGGCGGACAGCACCGTGGGCGTGCTGATGGCCAAGCTGAGGGAGCTGGGCCGCCGAGACGCCGCCGACTTCCTCCTCAAAGCGTCTCCTGTCTTCCGGGTGAACATGGAAGCGCTGGGCGGGGCCACCAGCGGCTACGTCCCCACCTGTAACGGAGGCACGTCCTACAACTCCATCAGCTCGGTCATATCCCGCTGAACTAAACAGGGTTCGAGTCTGCTTACTCTCCTGGCCAAAAGTTAGAGTTGAGCTAAACTGATGTGAGATGGGGGTTTCCCCGGCACCAGGACAGGCACAGACCTCTGTGTTAAGGAACATGAAGTGCAATCTTTACCGGACGGTCGAGCTGCTCGCTCCTTGATCACTCCATTAAGTTGCGATGGCCTCTGAGCCAGATCTCGTGTTCGTACTATCCATGCCTGTATTGCTGACCCTTCCCTCCACTATGAATGTTTTGGATGAGCTGGCTGTCCTGAGCTCCAAAGAGGAATTCTGTGCTCGACTGATTTTTATTCTGTCCTTAATCTGTTGTGCTGCTTTTTAAGACACACCCTTACCCCCGATACACACCCATTTACAACTCTTCTTACAGCTAACGGTCATAAAGCAAAGAAAAGCTGAATTTTTAAGGACTTACATCAACTCTACATGTTGGAATGGGCCCGGTCCATAAAGATGGCAGCCTTATGTTCGGATAACTTGTTTCATATCCATCCTCCAATGCAAACTGAGGACTCAATCTAGGAGGCTGCCATCTTTAAGCACCCCGTCCGTCACAGTTTAATCACATATTAATATCACCTTCCTTGCTTAGATTTTACTGATGTGACAATGGCAGTTCAGTTCAACGCTTGATAAGATAACGGCTTTTTTCAGAGTGCCTTTGTGGCCTTCTACCTCCCTAAAAAAGCACAATAGTCCTGTTGATATAAAATACAGTAGTTCTTTACAACCATTTGAAGAACTGTGCCTTGTTGACACTAACAGACACGGACACGGAAAGGTATACCTGACATTATTTTTACATTTTAGCCAGGTAGTTGAAAAGAAAAGGGTTAATGAAGACAGAATGAAATGAAGAAAAAAACAAAAGCCCAGCTCAAATAGTTAATGGACATTATGGGTTTGAAAGCCGAATTTCACTGGCAAAAACATTAGCAATGCTGAAAAAAAAAAATTATTACGTTTCCAGGGTGTTCTGTTGTGTGTTTGGGTGCCAAGTCAGAGTTTGTTGATTTCCAATCTCGGAACCCATCATCTATCCGTCTGACGGTGATTAGACTCTGGGGGCGACGGCCAATATTTCAGGGTTTCCGGTGTAGCCAGCGGACTTCCGGGCCAAGACTCCAGGGATTTAGGAAAAACAAGCAAAGATTCAATCCAACAACATCAGAGAGCCAACTGGTACTACTAATAGTTTTCACCGGCTAGTTGAAGTTCATCTTGTTTCTTCACCGGTCATTGTTTACAGTCCGATTAGCAACTTGAGACGCGAGAATGGAGTTGGAGTTGAGAGACGACGTCTCATATGCAGATATCTGTTTATAAAGATTAGCCGAAATGTCGTCCGGACCTAAAACACTTGTGAAACAGTCCGGTCACAGACATCGTCTCTCAACTCCAACTCCATTCTCGCATCTCAAGTTGCTAATCGGACTGTAAACAATGACCGGAAGTCTTGGCCCGGATGTCCGCTGGCTTCACCGGAAACCCCGAAATATTAGCCGTCGCCCCCAGAGTCTAATCATCGTCAGACGGATAGACGATGGGTTCTGAGATTGGTTGATTTCTGCAACTAATTTCCATGGAAGCTGTTACAATACAGTATGCTTTTATGTGCAGAAGTGTTATTCCTTCTCTCAACCAACAACAAAATGATCAGAAATGAAAATCTTGGATTGATTTTTTTTTTTACACTTAAAAGCCCCTTAATCATTTTCCGTTTACATGAGGAGAACACAAGCCATTTGAGTAAAATTGTGTTTTTTTTCTACAGTAAAATGTCTTTACTGAAGACTTTTGATCTCTGCAGCACCCAAATTAAATTAGAACACATTGTTGGCTTCAGAGGGTTTGCCACACATCATTATGGAGCTAGAAAGCCAGAAAGTTTGACCGAGAAACCATCATGGCAGACAGGGTAAAGCATGGCACCAATACTGCCAAGCTCAGGCGTCCCATTCCCACTGGGACCACCTTTACTAAAAACTGTGCACTTATGGTACTGTAACTTGCTTTGGATAGAAACAGCCACCAAAACAGCAAATGATATAAGATAAAAACCTGAATTCTGAGTTGATGTTTAACATTTTCTAATAAGAGGAGAGTCGATTTGCTATATCCAGAGCCGTCAGCGACAGTAGAAACACACCTGACGCTGCACCTTTTAATGCTTTCTAAAGACATTTTTCAGCACGAGTGACCGGTGGCGCGTCTACAATCAAGTTACTGTCCGCAGTGTCGAGTTTGCACACTGGCGTCAACAAAGCTACCGCCGGGCAAAATTTGAGCTTCTGTCACTATCGCTCTGTCAGTGTCGGTCAGCCAGGTGTGGCTTCACCTTCTCTTTCACTTCTCTCTAACACGAAGCTCAGCCTGGCTCCGTCAGCAGCAGCAGGGAGCAGGTTTCGGGTGGCGGAAATCGAGTTGAAATGGTTGAAATGGCCGAAACCTACTGACTGCAGATATCCTGAAAAAAACGTTTCTCTAATTTTGGCATTTAAACTGAACAAGAGTGAGCTGAGGTTTTCCAATGTGTAAAACAAATTGTCCTAACCTGGAACCACAAAACCACTTTTTCATACATTTTTATACAATTCATGGGTGTTAATGGTGGAGAAAATGAGACTTTTTTCCTAGAAAGTTTGACTTTTTGGATATGGATGGTCTTTTCAGGACAGTGTCAGCTTTAATAGTGATTGATATTCCAGATTGGCTCTTTGCCAGCCAGTACAGTATTCCCTCCCCCCCCCCCCCCTCCATCCCCAATGTTAACAACTGTTCAGAGAAGCAAACTGTTTTTAAAGGCTATTTCAAATGCTTCTCTCACTGCTTCTGTCTTAGCCTGAACTTGCCAATGTAAACGATGTACTTCTATACCTGTGATGTAAATACCTGCAGCCTGTTTCTGTCTATTCAGCTTCCCCCACTCTACTCATCATTTTGTGTTTTGTTTTCAGCTCCGTTGAAGCTTTTTGTCCAAATAGGTTGTTTTGCAACGAGGCAAAATGAATGTACTACACATCTTTTCTGGGGTTTTTGTGACGTAAAAAAAAAACAAAGCAGAAAACTGAGAAACTTTTCGCTAAACTCCACACTGAAGAAACGAGCGTAGAAACATGATGAAATATGTCCCATAATGGTCAGAGATGTGATTTCAATCCATTTTATTTTCTTATTTTATTGAAGCTGGGTTGAGTAAAATCATTGCCAATGTTGTGTGCCTAAACACACGCGTCGTTCCTCTATTATTGCCTTGTACAGTATACAAGCCGAAAAGTGATGTTTCTGAAAGGGAAGTGAATATTATGTCGTTTTTTTTTTTTTGTTTCTCTTGTTCAAAAAAGAGGCACATTGTGTTTTTTTTTGTTTTGTTTTTTTTGTAAAAGCTGGGAATCACTATAATATTATTGAGTCTGTCTTCTTTCGGTGTCTTTTTCTGGATGATTCTTGACTGAGCGGTCTCTGTTCTCACATCTGAGGGAGAGGAGAAACGAGACGGTTTTGAAGGTATAAAACTTGTTCTCAAAAATCCTTTTCTGTATGTTTCAGTTCAGTTCTGTGAATCTACGCAGTTTCAGGAAGGAAAAAAAAAAACGTACTCGACATGATTTTTGAGCGAGTTTCCCCTCGGAGACGCCGGTCCGGTCGTCGCATTGCACAAGTCTTTCTGTTGCTATTTATGTTACATTCCTTCAGCATGTCTTGGAATGCCATGTTCTTAGTACTTCTGACACTTTATAGTGTAATACATTTTTATAATAAATTCTTTACCCAATACTGTCATCTGTTGCCTTATTGAAGACATACATTTTGATTATTAGACCAGTGATTCTCAACCTTTTTCATATCAAGGACCCCTAATTTAGTCCACATTAGAGCCACGGACCCCCGTTTGATGAGAGTTTGTCTCTCGAACCCAAATCTGAGAATATTTTTATTGTTAGATATGATTTTGTCCAGAATCCCATGACTGTCTGTATTGTAGGTAGAGAGATAACAGTGAAACTATGATCAAAACAGTCATTCTTCTATATTCTCTAATTGTATTAACTTCTTGTAAATGAAATAATGCTGAAGTTTAACAATTCATCAATTTGCTTGGGACCCCCTGGAACTCCCTCATGGACCCCCGGTGGTCCACGGACCCCACGTTGAGAACCACTGTATTAGACATTTTTAAAAGTGCTTCATGTAAGGTAGCATCAATATATTATTACCATATTAATTTTGAGATGGAAAAATGACTCAAACATGTTTATCCTCTTCAGTAAAGACAAAGAGGATAAACATGGAGGGGAAACAGGAAGCATGGGGGCTTATGGGAAATGTAGTCTTAATTTTGAGAATCACTAACAATACCACTGGTGTGAGATCGAAGCTACTAACGGTCCCAGCCATGGTCTCATTTGTTTACAGTAATTATATCGAGGTATCATTATTAATTTGACAAAGAGTTATTGATGTTTGAAAATGCCACATGTTGCATCTTTAAATGAAAAAAAGTGTTGGAGTTCATACATCAAGCAACATGACAGATATTGACTCTGAACATCAGGGTGCTGGTAGCCTGAAGGCTGAAGAAGTGGGCTTTGTGTGACGGGTTGCCAGTTTGAATCCCCAGACATGATGAGGCACGGAAAAGTAAAGTACGGACTCTCTCCTCTCCCCTCTGCCCTCGAGCAAGGCACTGAACCTCCAGACTGCTGTGTGAATGTTTCTGACTGGATGAAAGAGAAGCAGGGCGATGCTGAGAAAAGAAGATACTTAATACTTACCCAGATGAAATAGATAAGAACATTTGACCACCAGAGCCAGTGGTGAGCCTCGCCGCTTCATCATGCTCATCATGAGATATCGTCACACTACTTATGAATACTGAATTTCCCTTTTCAGAATCGGCCTGTGTGGTGTTTTGGGAGTTTGTCTTGATGCCTCTCGTGGCTTTTGCTTTGTTCCCTACCAGATTCCAGCCTGTTATTCACACTTCCCTGGGCTCATTATGGGATGGCCTCAGTCTGTCCGCCCACACACACACACACACACACACACACACACACACACACACACACACACACACACACACACTCACATGACCTGTCTGTTAGTAGGTTGGAGCATTCAAAGTTTGTCTTAACTTGCCCTTATTGCTGACTGTGTCAATCACAAACATGTGCATGGAAAGACGTTGGTGCCAGCAGAGATTGCATTTAGATTGCAGAAATTTGAATTTTGAATTTGTCACGCTCATATTGCACTGTTGAATTCAAATAATTAGGCTAATTTGTTGAACACATGAATTAAAAAGTGTATTTGTAAGGCATAATTCTAAATTGAATGCAGTGGCTTCACGGATGGCTTGAATACACATCACATACGCTCTCTGATGTGGTTTCTGGTCGTTTGGCACACAATTTTTATTTGAGTTCTCCACCGAAATGTAGTGAGTGAAGGTGAAGAAACAAGACGAGGACAGAAGCTTTACTGAAAACTAGTAGCAGAACCAGTTGGCTCTCTGATGTTGTTGGACTGAATCTTTGCTTGTTGGATGTGTGACTCAGAAAACTTTATCTGAACTTTATCTGAACTGTTGAAAGTTACATTCAGAAATAATCACATTCAATTTCAAGAAATTACATTCAGTTTCAAATTGTGCCTTAAATTTTTTTTTTTTTTTTCTTTTTCTCTATTTCTTTTAAAACAGTGGTTCAATATGAGTGTGACAAATTAAAATATAAGCAATTCAAATTAATATCTGCTGGCACTAATCTCTTTCCATACAATTAATCATTTATTTATGTCCACAAAGAGAAACAGTAGCCCAAGACTTCAATATTGAGAATACAAAACATGGATCTATGTCACTCAATATGGACATATGGAAATATTGGTAACACTTTACAATAAGGGTACACTAAGTTAAGGGTTAGTTAATGCGTAATAAGGGTTAGTTAATGTTTAATAAG
>NW_027279857.1:0-81899 GCF_046629955.1 Centroberyx affinis | reverse complement strand
CCCACTCATTGCCACAGAGACGTCGGAGACAGAGATCACCACCACCGAGATCATCAAGCGGCGGGACGTGGGCCCCTACGGGATCCGCTCAGAGTACTGCATCCGCAAGATTATCTGCCCCCTCGGAGTGCCTGAGACTCCTAAAGGTTAGATACACTATATATTTTTTTCCTTCAACTGAAGAAGAGTGTGTGCCGGTGTTTAAATAAGAGATGATAAAATGAAACTTTGATTCCTTTGGGGATATTACGTCATTGAAGCAGCAAAACACAAAATACAAACACTTGCTTGTTGCCCTTCTTTTTCATCCATTCATCCCTCCATCCACCTGTCCGCCATCCAGAGACCCACACCCCCCAGAGGAAAGGGCTGCGCTCCAGCGCCCTGCGGCCCAAGAAGCCTGAGCCCACCAAGCAGACGGGCCCGGTGGTGATCGAGACCTGGGTGGCCGAGGAGGAGCTGGACCTCTGGGAGATCAGAGCCTTCTCGGAGAGGTCAGAGGGGCAAAGGGTCACACGGGTCAAGGCTCAAGTATAGGATGCTATATAGGATGCTGTATAGGATAACCCTTACAAAAAACGTATTTGAAAACATGTTTGAATGGATATCCAGACATTACCAGGGATGGAGATTTTACTAGCTCAATAGGCGGTCACAAATATTTTTTCTGGCCGTACCAGTGTTAAATTGCTTTGTCCTGCCAAATTCTAATTAGGTCTAATGGAGGCAGCCAAACAGCACTTCCAGGCTAATGCTCAAAGTGTGTTAAGTTCAATCCCTGATATTCACATCATCATCCACCTCACTTCTAACTTGGAAAATGTATGAAGGCATTTTTGGCCTCTTGAAATCAGCGAGTCTCTCCTTTTTAGTTTATTTTTGGACTATTTATTTGACTTTTTTAGGAAACATTTCTTGTTGAAAAATCTCTGTGTGCTGTATGGATGTTAGAGTTGTTTCTGTCCTCTGATCCAGGGTGGAGAAAGAGAAGGCCCAGGCTGCAGAGCAGGCCAAGGTGAGTTGTTTGGTTTCAGTTTTAGTTTGCAAGGTTTTTTTTCCATAAAAGTACATTTTCTTCAAGAGAGGATGTGTTAAGTTTCAAGTAAGGAAGTAAGCCTTGTTCATAGGCAAGGAGCCTATCTCCTGTTTCTGTGGGATGACTGAAGTTAGTGTAGCAGTAGACGCTCCTGGACAGGACACCAGTCCATCACACCAGGCCATTAGGTTTACACCCAGTTTATCACTTTTAACAATGAGTGCCAAGAAGAGAGGGTCCCATTAATGGGTCCCATTATTTTCAGTTGATGGTATGATTTGACCAGTGATCATCAAATGCCTGGGGATTATGATTATTATTGGTTCATACATTCATTCACCGGCTCGCTTGCTGCCCTTCCAGAAACGTCTGGAGCAGAAACCGGGCACGGCTGCCACTACTCCGTCGGGGACCCCCGCCACGCCCGCCGCCACCCCCAAAGTCATCTTGGGCTCGCTGTCGGGCCAGGTCACCCCCGGCACCAAGGTGGTCCTGACCACTAAGATGGGCACCCCCGTCACATTCCAGCAGAACAAGAACTTCCAGCAGTCCTTCGCTTCCTGGGTCAAGCAGGGTCAGACCACGCAAGGTACGTATTGTTTTCTTACCTAAAGTAAAGGGCAGTGCATGTCACAACAAATCATAATGTATATGTTAACAAGGGAGATGCCATCCACCTTTTAAATTCACCCTTTAGGTGAAGTGTTAATAGTGGGTTTTTTCTCACACAGCATCATCACCCCATCCCCCCAATCCACCCACCTGCCCATTATGTTGGAATTGATGTATCTCCCTGATTATATACATATTGAGTAATGTTTGTAACTGTCCCTTCATTTGGGCAGTCAAATGCATATGACTCAATGCAGCAGCTGTGCTTGTTTAGAGACGGATGGTGTATTTGCTAATTGGCTGTGATGAGCCGGACCGGATCATCATCTGTGTAATTTCCCCTAGTAAAAGCCAAAGCCTTCTGGAGATGTGTTCACTTCCTATTTGCATGCATATGATTGTGTTTCCAGACTGTTTGACCTTCATCAGAGTATCAGGACGATTTGGTGGGAGCATGGTCATGATTATAGTTAACTGGAAGGAGTAGTAATAGTATCGATATCACAGTATTAGTAGTGTTATTATGGTTATTACATGACCGTGTTTTTGTGTTGCCCCATCAGGACCGGCAGGCACCGTCACTACCGTGGCCACGTCTGGCGGACAGACCTTCCAGATCACGGGAACCTCCGTGGGGGGCAAGGTTCTGACGGCCAAGCTGCCGCTGCCCGCCAACAGCAAGATTGTCACAGTCAACGTGCCAACTACACAAGGAGGTACGGCAGGTTTTTTTAATAAGTCACACCTCGGAGGCAGACTTGAGGGCACAGCTTCTGCTTCTTCAGTGTAGCCTTTTCTTCTCCGTCCAGCACCGTTTTGGGATGCTCGCATGTTTGTGTTTTCATTGCTTCACCTCAGGCCCGCAGCTGCGACGTCTCAAATATGTCGGAGCATCCAAATTAGATCTGCCTCTTTAATTGGTTGCCATTTTAAGTCATTTGGTGTGCCAACCACACGCAAGGTACCGTAGAAGGATGGAGCCTGTCTTCACTCATTTAAAGCGTTGTTTGTGCCAGCCACCACAGGCGCAAATATTTTGGAGTCTACAAATTAAACACAAATTAGACATGCATCTGTCCTTGATTGCCCCTGTCTGTGTGTCAAGTACATAAGGAGACAAACTTTTATGACCACCCACAACTTAGACAGCTACAGGGCTCCGACGTTCAGATGCTGGGCTCTGCAACACACGCTGGCTCCGTACGCATATCTTCAATCAGTCACAGATTTGACATGGCTAGTTTTGCGCTGGCCTCAGAACAGTGATGTTTTCTTTACATGCCAGAGATCAGATGTGCACTTAGAAACTCTTCACCAAAAAAACAAAGTTGATATATATTATGTATCCCAAAACTATAGACTCGATTGTGTAATTTCATTTTGTTTTAGTTGTAAAGATTTGTTGCGTTTGAATTTGCCCTCCAGTGATGTTTGTGTTATATTAATTAAAGCTCAATGATGTAGATTAAAGAATAGGCTGGTTTCCAGTTGTGTTATGTACTTAGCACCATGAAAACAGCTTTGTGACAATTCAAATTTAAGTAAAACATTACAACCAAATATCTAAGTAGCCAGAGGGAAAATCAATATGGAGATTGATTTTTAGTATTAGTTACACCCAAGGCAGGAGCACAGAAGACTTGACATGCATTGGGGTGAAATGCCGGCCACTGTCTTGAGGCAGAAAGGGAGGAGACAATTAAGTTAACAAAGTGCATCCTGCACCTCACTACGCTGAGCTTTAGTGAAACCGAACTACTGCAGTGGGCCAGTACTATAAGTAGACCTGTGTTCCTTCTGGTTCCAGTTGCCACAAATACAGTAGGCACGACCAATTCAGACGCAGCCACTCCCTCTCTTCACTGTGTTTCGGGCTACTGTGGCAGCCCGCTGCGCACCGATCCCATTGTGGCGCCTGCCGTGTGCCAACCCTGTGAGTCAGCGGCTTAGTTTGGAGTGGCACATCATGTCGGTTTGTGTCCTGTCGGCATGGTAATCTAATAGACAACTGTTTTGGTTGGATGGTTTTGGATGGCAGACTTGTGTAGTCTGAGGTTCCAAATCCAGACTGCTTTTGAATTGCGCTAGCTAAAGGTAGCTACTTTTTTTTTTTAACTTTTCTAAGAAGTCAATATTGACCCAGCGGATGAGGTGATGGTTCATACTGAGCACCACCTGGCCCTGTCTGTGGTCCTGTCATATTACTGGATGACGAATACTGCACAACACCTAGTGGAGGTGGTCCGTCATGTTGAGATGCTCCATTGAAGCTGTTGACAGCTCTCGTTTGAATCACACAAGTCAGCTTCAACATGTAAAAATCAATTAGTATATGTGTGTTTGATGCATATACTGTATATCACATAGGAAAGGTTACTCTGGAAATAAACAAAACTCCCAATTGAGAGAGATTCTGTATTTGTACAGGTATAAACCTCTATAACACCCGTAGCACAGATTCTAAGGTCTCCAGTCTTATATATTATTTATATCAAGCTATCTAACCGAGAAATCTGGACAAAAAAGGGTTTAAGAGATCCTACTTTTCAAAGGTGATGCAATGGTGATGCCATTACAAAACAGCATCTGTAATTGAAATTCATTATTAAATATAGACATGCTTAAATGAATACAATCACGAGATATGTGAATGATATTCACCAAGGATACAAAGAAAGTGATTTTTCTTACCTTTGGAGCTACTTTTGAAGGATAAACTAAGTTCAGGTGGAGTGTAACCATTTAATGGACATGTGTATTTATCCAGCATGACTGTTGGGCGCCCTGTTTGTTTTGGAAGGGCTTAAGGAAGTTAGGCAGGAAAACAAGTTTACCCTGAGGTCTGCTTCCCCAGACAGGTAACCCTCTATGGAGGGATTCCATTTTTTCTTTTTTCCCCCCTCTTCTTTTTGAATGGAAGCGTACCGCTCCACTCACCGGCCTCCCAACTCCCCGACCTCTCCAAACAGCCAGTCCATAGAAAGGAGCGTTTGATGTGTGGGACCGGAGCAGAAACTCCCCGGGTCTTACGACCGGGCTCAGCGTCCCTGTTTGAAGAGGGAAACCCTTGATGTATAGGTTTACCTGCTCGGTTGCGGTCGCGAAACCGCAGCAAGACGGCAGCGGCGGCAGAGGGGAAAAAGGGCAACACTCTCACGGCTTAGAGAGGGTTTCCGTTTCTGCCGTCGGCTTCACGTGAGCCCGCGTAGACGCCGAGCCCGGTCGGACAAATATGAAACGCTCCCTTTGTCAGAGTGAAACGAAAAAGCGGGATCTGAATTCATGCATAATTTATGAGGGGGTTCAGGTATGTTGGGGGCAAACCAGCTAAGCTTTCAGTGAGCCTTTGAAGATTTTGTTTACCTGCTCGACTAATATTTACCGTGGTTACGATCAAAGGCCGGCGACTTTGCAAGGAGGGAAGCCCACAAATAATGTATTGAGTGGTGTCAATACAGGACCTCTGTACAACCACTCACTTGTACCACGCAAGCTTGCAGCCGCCGCTTCATATCAGTAATCGCATTATGGATTTCCTGGTTTACAGCTTTTCAAAATTCCAAAAAGAAGCGTGAAAACTGAGATGACTTCATTCAGATTAGATTATGACTTAGTTATATAATCATCCATGGTGAGAGTTATATAAAATGTGCAAGGTATATGACACATAAAAATGTTAGAGATGGTCTCTGGACATCACTGATCTTGACTCTATCCATTTCTTTAACCTCCAAAGTTTTCCTCTCCCTTTCTTGCGGTAGTGCTTTCTTTCTCTCCATCTCTCCTTTTTAAACCACTTGACCCTCTTTGCCCTTTTCTCTCATCTCCCTCAAGATATTTGTGCTCGTCCTTCTCTCTCCTCTCCTCCAGGTCTGATCTTGTCTTGATTCATCATTTGACCTGACCAACACTCAGCTCCCCTCGAAACTTTAGTGTCGCCCCACCCTGCCTCTTTCTTCTCATTTCTTTACCTTCTTACCCATGTACCTTTATGCCCTCTTTCTCTCTCCAGGTGTGATTCAGCAGAAGGTGTTGGGGATCATCCCGTCCAGTACGGCGGGCGGTGCCCAGACCTACACCACATTCCAGCCCCGAACCACCACCCTCAACATCAGGCCCAACACCCCAGGCTCCCAGCAGCAGGTACAACTACCCACTACTAATCATCATCAATTGTGATATGAAAGACGGTAGACAACAAAGTTGCTGGCTTTTTAATAATGGAATGAATAATGAAAATGGCCTTCCAGGTTCTGGCGGCTGGCGGTCAGATCCGTCCAGGGATGACTGTGCTCCGAACCCCCATCCAGCAGACAGGAGCTCTGGGCAAGACGATCCTCAGAACACCCCTCGTGGTCCAGCAAGGTAATGGAGTCTTTCTAATACTTTGGTTATCTCTCAGCTGGGAAATTCACCCAAGAAGAATAACAGCATATAGCCATTAAGTTCAGTTCCCTTGAAGTCCTGTACGTTACACGTGTAACCATGTCCATACACCTTCCCTTTCCCAGGTCAGGGTGGACAGCAGGTAGTGACCCAGATCATCCGCGGCCAGGCGGTTTCCACGGCGATATCCGGCGCCAGCCCGGTCACGGCGGTCACAGGCCAGGGTGCTGCCAGCCCCGCCACGCCGGGGCAGACGCCGGGCCAAACGCCGCCCGGCACGCCGCGCACGCAGCAGGGGCAGAGCCAGGTTAAACTCACCCTGGCACAACTCACCCAGCTCACACAGGTTAGTGAAGGAGACACTGAAACCTACGGGGTGTCCTGTGTCACCCTGTGTCCAGGGTCCAAAATGAACACTGCAAATTACAAACTATAAATCTACTCTTATCTCTTCACTGAATGTTTCAGTACCTGATCGTATACATGAAATAGAATTGAAAACAGGTAACTTTAGCTGGTGATGAGACAGAAGAAGAGACAGAACGATCTTTAGAGGAAAGGACTGGAGCTTACAATATGATTTACCACTTTCCCCTCTCTGCTCTCCCTCCCATAGAAGCAGCAGGGTGGGTCGGGAGTGGATCGGCAGGCCGGCGGCGGTGTCGGCGGTACCCAGCAGGGTCTGACGGTGATGATCCAGGGCCAGGGTCAGACCACCGGCCAGCTGCAGGTCATCCCCCAGGGGGTCACCGTCATCCCGGGCCCCGGCCAGCAGCTCATGCAGGCAGCGCTGCCCAACGGCCAGCTCCAACGCTTCCTCTTCACCCCCATGGCCTCCGCCGCCACGCCCACATCGAGCACGGGTAGGACGACAAATCAAACATGGACAAATAGATGGATAGATAGACAAATAGACATATGTGGATTAACACCGATAACACAGATCAATAATTCATAAGCTATGCTTCCATTCAAATTTTACCCAAATTTGCCATTTCCTTTCAGTGTTTCTAATTTGATACATAATAATTCATATAAAACTACTTGGAAGGAAACCCAACTATAGATAGATATTGTTTTGAGTAAAAGAGAATTGTTACCATGACAAAATCATGTATGAGCAAACCCCTGTCCCAAGTCACTTGTAATATTCGTTGGTGTTTTTACAGGTGACATTTTCATGTAAAAGAGATTTGACGACATTCTCCCTCTCCCTCTTCTCTCTCTCTCCCTCTCCAGCCACCACCATCCCCGGCCAGCCCCACCCCTCCACCTCCACCAAAACCCCGGCCCAGCCCGCCCAGCAGGCCGCCGCCCCCATCCAGGCGGGGGCCGCCCCCCTGGCCGCCACCAGCACCCCTCCCTCGGCCACCCCCCAGGGCCAGCTACCCCCCCAGACGCAGGCCCACATGCCCATCCAGTCCCCCACCCCGCTGCAGGTGAAGACGCAGGGCGGCGCCCAGCTGCAGCTCCAGCAGTCGCCCCAGCTCATCAGCATGCCCGGGCTGCAGCAGCAGGTACAGGTATGACTGGGTTTGGCAAGGTGTTTGTTGTGGGAAACTGAACCGTAAGCCGTCTCCCCTCCCAAAACGCCCATAATCGAGCTTGAGCAAGGCACTCGCTGCACCTGTTCCAGTGGAGTTGCACAGTGGCCAGCAGCAGAAGACTGCGGTTGTACTGGGCAGTTTCCAGGTGTGAATGTAGCTGAAAGTTGAGTGTGCATGCTCAACCTATTTAACAAAGCTCTGCTGGGTATCTGAAAGATGTAGAACACGATCTGTCAGTCTGTGCATTGATAATGCAGTCAATACATACGTCCATCCCTCTGTCTATAAACCCATCCTTAAGGCTCCAGCTCTAGCTGATGGAGGGTCTCTGGTCCAACAAATCTCTTCGTCACAATTTTCCATTTAGCCTAGAGCACTTGGAACAGTGATCTAGCTTGACAGTATGTTCCACTATCTAAATAAATGTTGTATAAATGAATGAATAAATAAAAATGAAATGAATAAATAAAAGCGAATGTTCAGCTGCCCGGTCCATCTTTCAAGCTTTCATTAAAGTCTGTGTTGTGTTGTGGCTGTAGGTATTGGCCCAGCTGCAGGCCCAGCAGGGGCCCGGTGGAGGCTCTCTGCCCCAGCACATCAAACTGCAGCTGCCCATCCAGATACAACAGCCCGGGACCACCTCAGCTCAGGGAGGACAGGTAGGGCAGCCGGCCTACTAAACCAGAGCCAAACTCCCATTACTTCCAGTATTTACTGTTTTTTATACCTGTGGCTTAGCAGATGTGAGCAGAAAGTGTGCTATCTAGCTCATACCATGAATTGATCACATCTAACATCTTTTCAAGAGTAAAACATTTTTTTTTTAAATGACTGCTTACTTTGAACAATTTACTCTGTAACTGGCAACTTGCTTGGCAGTCACCTATCTCTTGACTCTCTCGCTGCCAGCTGATCCTAGCACGTCTGTGAGCTTAAATAATTCATGGGTCTCCCAAGCTGAATAAATACTGCGCCTCTAAACTGCTTTGCTACATCTATGTTGGTGTAACCTAAGATATTGGCCCAAAACAGAATCATTTTTTACCTTCATACAATGTAAACAGCAGTGTAAGTTCACACAGTAGTTGATAAAGGTGGGGGCGGGGGCATCAGCTGATGGATTCAATGAGAGACTTAGGTCTTGATTATGCATCAATTTAGGACAATGCCAAGATCACTTCATCAAAACCACATGAGTTTTTTATCAATCAACACCCCTCAGACATCATTCAGAATGGTATATTTTCATGCTGTCTGTGTAGATGGGGAACGTGGTGACCATCCAGACGGCCTCTGTCCAGGAGCAGCTGCAGAGGATCCAGCAGCTCAGGGAGCAGCAGCAGCAGAAGAAGAGGCAAGCCGCCGAGGCCAAGAGGGAGCAGGCCCTCAACGCAGCCACCCAGAGCGACATCATCCAGAAACAGGTGTGTGTGTGTGTGTGTGTGTTCAGGCAGCCATCATACCCTGGTTGTCCATCCCAGTCCAAGGGTCACCCTGTCCCTGCCATCGATACATAAACAGTCTCCATCCTCCTTCCCTCCTCTAAGACTGGGTTTATTTTCACAGCTCAGCCCCTGTCTCTGTCTGTTGGGCATACTACTACTGTGTGTGTGTGTGAGTGTGTGTATGTTTTCACCTGTCCCTGTGTCTATTTGACATACTGCAAATACTACTCTGTGTGCATGTCTCTGTGTATGCGTAATTCCAGTTCTTGTCTCTGTCTATTTAGCTAACATACCGTCTTGTAGCCCTGTGTGTGTGTGTGTGTGTGTGTGTGTGTGGCCTGCCTGGTTACATTTCATAATACTCCACTTCCATAGGCTCATAGAGTACAATTGCAGTCACTACTTTTTAGATGTATGAATATCGTGTCTGTTGTTGAACATGTTGTCACTTCTGCTGACATTTTTCCGGCGTTGTGTGTGTGTGTGTGTGTCAGGTGGTGATGAAGCAAAACGCCGTGATCGAGCACCTGAAGCAGAAGAAGACCATGACGCCTGCAGAGAGGGAGGAGAATCAAAGGTTAGCCGTGTGTGTGTGTGTGTCACAGAGAGAGACGTGATTTTCGAGTTAAGCTCACCACTACATATCACCACACCCTTGGCTGTCCCTGTCCTGGACTATGTAACCTACCACCCTCCCTCACTATGTGGTGCCCTGCTCGAGAGTGTGTGGCTGTGTGTGTGTGAGTGAAAACCATTTTTGTGTGTGTGTGTTCAAAGGTGTCGTTCCTTTCCTCTGCCAGTGGGGAAGCCAGGAGGTTTATATTGAAGTGGTCTGGGTCATGGGAAGGGTTAGACCTGAACCTCACCACGTACGTCAGCATCTCCTCACTGACCAGACCCCAAAGTTTTCCAAAAAGCACATTTCTCCTTAAAGTGGAAACATTTAAGAGCACAGAAAATACATTTAGGATCTGTGTCCTGCTACGTTGAGTCTGCAGCTGCTTATGTGTCCATTTCAGTGTTTCCTAGGTAGCGTGAGAAATACCAGCAGAAAATGAACACCAAGGCCGACCAGATAGCTGTAACGTCACCACTCCAGCCAGTCTTTACACCACTCTCCCCTCTCTCCTTTTTTTACTTTTTTGTTCCATTACCGTGTTGGGAGGGATTACACCGCATGGGAACCCTGACCTTTTGGGTGTGTAACCACCAGAAGCAGCGTGTCCGCACTATGACTCTACCCAGTGAACAAGAACACCAAGACAAACCCAGAGGCATCTACAGGAGCGATTTCTAGGGATGAAACTCAGTACTGTTTTACTGAGAGCCCAGTTGTTCCCAATAGCGATTTCTTGATTGCCCAGTAGTTTACAGTAGGGATTTCCTGAGGTCTCAGTTGTTTTCGGCAGTGATTTCTTGAGGGCCCTCAAGAAATCACTATAGTTCCCAATACTGATCTCCTGATATAATGATTGTTCAGCTAATTTTACCAGGCAACAATTACTCCAGCAATTTTCTTCTTCCTTCCCTTTCCATACGCAGTAGGTAGATTATAGTAGGACCATGACCTACAGTCGACCCTGACAACCACGTGTTTGTGTCCGCAGACGGTGTGTCAACACCGTGCCCGTTCACACCGACCTGAAATACCAAACCCAGACTGCCGTGACACCACTACACCGGCTCTGTGTCTGTCGTCTGTCTCTCAGCTTGTTTTTCAGCCTCTTTCCATGCCTGCATGTCACCCCTCTCTTCCAGCTTTTCTCTCAAAAATGTATTCTATTAAGTATAACAGGGAACTCACGCATCACTCTGTGTGTGTGGGTGTCTTGTTTTACTACTTTCTCAACTCTCCTTGTCTGCCCTCACTTTCTATTTGCAGTACGTACTTGATGGGCCAGGAACCCTGGCCCATCTTTCACCTCAACAACTGTGTGCGTGTGTGTGTTATTGTGTCAATGTCCTTACCTAACCATTCATTCACACACAGGTGCACTGAACAAGGCATTTTCATGGTGAACGTAAACCAACAATTTTCTATGTTAGGCGAGAATGTTAGCGAACCCAAGTGAACAGACTGGTGATATATCGCTATATATTATCTTGTTTTACTGTATTGGACTGATACTTGGCTTCGAATACATGTTGGCACCCTTGCTAAATGATATTTACTTAAATAATATGATGAAAATAGCCTCATAACATTGCGAGGTCAGGCATAGATAGTGTCTCATAGGGCCCTACAGATGACCCCGAACCCCCACATGTGTGTTTGTGTGCTTAAGTGTGCATGCACGGCCTTCCTCCCTCCCTTTTCCATGTTTACAAGAGCACAGTGTGGCTTCCCACTGTTCCTCTGTCTTTCCATCTCTCACCATCCCTCTCTCCCAGCCCTCCGCTCCACTCCCCTACTACTGAAGAGCAGCGAGTCCCACACAAATAAACACCGGGCAACAAAATACCCCTCTAACATCTGTCAGACACGTGGCCCAGTAACATGACTACTGCTCACATTACATGTCCTTTTTGATTGGATTTCACCGGGACGATGACACGTCCCTTGCGTCCCTTTTTAGGAAGTAGCCGTTTTAGGTTTGGGGGTTTTAGAAGGCTGTGTTCCTGACTGCTAAAGCCAGAAGGTTCAGAAGGTTTTCACAGTGGTGTTTTTGTTTCTGAGAAAGTTGGAACCAAGCTGCCCATTAGCATTTCCAAGCAATCCTAGTGGAGGTCGTTGGGGGAATAAAACAATTTCCATCAACATTGCATTCACGTCAATGCTTTTGCCTCCATAAGATGTAGTAATTGAGAACAAGTCAAACAACTATTTCAAAGGTTATTTATTTTTTTGGGCGATTTATTTTTTGGCATTTTGGCCTTTAGTTTACAGTGAAGAGAGACAAGAAAGAGAGGGAGAGAAAGGGGGATGGCATGCAACAAAAGTTCTAAGCTCGATTCCAACCCAGGACATTTTGGTTACATCTTAAATCTCGGATGCAGAATGTTCACATTTAAAGTAGCCAATAGCTTACAGGTTGTATTTTATGAAATTTAGAAGTATTATTCGGCTTTGTTAATATTCAGCTCCTGCCTGGGACATCTTTGACATCTTCTCCTTATTTTATACAGCACGATCCTGTGCGACTGGGTGAAAAAGGTCATTGTGGATATCTATAATTAATTTGCCTCTTCCCCCCGCCCCACCCCCACTCCTGTCTCCGTCTCTCCAGGATGATTGTATGCAACCAGGTGATGAAGTACATCCTGGACCGGATAGACAAGGACGAGAGGCAGGCGGCCAAGAGGAGGAAGAAGGAGGAGGTGGTGGAGCAGAAGAGGAGGACGGCCAACGCCACCAAGCTCTCCTCGCTCCTCTACCGGCACAAGGAGAGCCTCAAGACGGAGATCCTGAAGAAGCGGGCCCTGCTCGACAAGGAGCTGCAGCTAGAGGCCCAGGTATGGAGGGAGGGACGGGATGGGACAACAGAGGAGCGATGAGGGAGAAATGATGATGCATCCCACCACTGCGTTCTGACATTTTTAACACTACACTGATTAGCACATCATTCGTTTGTTATTTTGCACGTCACACATGATATCTCATTCACCACTGATCCAATTTTTGATGAAACTGGGTTACAACCACAAGGTGACATATTTGTTACTGATTGGCCCAGAACTTGTATAGACTGTATACCCCTTTCAAACCTTTCCTGGCTTAAAAACAACATTAACAAACCAGGAAGGAATATGATTGTAGCTTGTGGAAATGCTCCAATTTAGGTATTGAAAGTCATGTAAAAATCATGAAATTTTACATCAGGGAATGAAATCATTCTGTCACATACCAGACAGTTAAACCTCACCCACTTAAACCCTACCTGTCCTGCCGCTACCTTCTCCAGGAGGAGCTGAAGCGGGACCTGCTGCGGTTGCGGAGGGAGAAGGAGAGGGCCCAGGCCGCCGCCCACCAGGCCGCCCAGGCCGCCGCCGCCGCCGCCGCCCACAGCCAGCAGCAGCACGCCCTGGCGCACGCACACACCGCCGCCTCGCACCACCACCTCAGCGCCACCGCCGCCCACAAGAGGAAACGGGAGGAGGAGCGGGAGACGGCGTCGACGGCCAAGTCCAAGAAGAAGAAGATGATCTCGACGACGAGCACCAAGGACAGCAGGAAGGACACCAAGCTCTACTGCATCTGCAAGACGCCTTACGACGAGACCAAGTACGATGACGTCCTTCTTTATTATCCCTGCTTTACCTGCATAGGCACTCATGAGGGTGGCTGCTGTAATCTGTTGTAGTCTTTCTCAGATTTTGTTCCTCGTTTGTTGTATACAAATACTTAATCTACTCTGAGGCAGCTTGATATACAGGGGCAGGGCATTAGCCAGTGCCTCTCACTCTATAACAAAGATCTTATTAAACGAGATCGATCTTCCAGTGCAGATGAAACCTCATCCGTTCCAACAGCAACACCCCTAAGCCCTGGTTCTCTCCGCAGGTTCTACATTGGCTGCGACCTGTGTACCAACTGGTACCACGGCGAATGTGTGGGCATCACAGAGAAGGAGGCCAAGAAAATGGACGACTACATCTGTGTGGAGTGTAAACGGGGCCAGGAGGGCAGCACAGAGGAGCTGTACTGCATCTGTCAGACGCCGTACGACGAGTCCCAGTAAGGACCTGCAGGAGTGTGTGTGTGTGTGTGTGTGTGTGTGTGTGTGTGTGTGCGCGCCTCCCAACACCTCGACTGTTCTAACATTGCACTTGTCGGGCAATAGTGTTATCAATACCCTCAGTCTGCTGTGTTGTTACTTCAAATTTAAGATGAAACTTTTATGATCCCTGTTGGGAAATTGGGTCGTTGCAGTGGCAAATAGTAATAGGATACAGCAAAGAAAAATATAATATAAATAAGAATATAGAAAATGAGCAGTTACACAATAACAACATACACAGCCAACAATTTCAGCACTAAAACCTGTCTAGTAGTATGTATGAATGAAAAGTATTGCAGCATAATGAGGGTGTGCAAAATAGCAGTAGTAAAACTTACTGAGACAAAGAGAAAATGAATGCAGAATGCAGAATATGAACATAAAGCCATACAATATCAAACAAATGCAGTAATGAAATCAGTGGGGTAAAAAAAATATATGCAATGACAAATGAGAAAGACATGAGAATATGAAGGAAATAAATATGTAAATGTATAGCACATATCCAGGATGTGCAAATACTGTATGTGCATTGTATTCACATTAACAAGTCTACAGAAAGCCATACATATGTACAGAAGATTGCTACTGTGATAAGGTAATGCAGGGCTGTTTACATGCCAGCTATCTAATCAGGGAGTGATTTACCCCCGGGAAGCCAGGTGAATGTAATTAACTGTAATTAACTAGCTGGTAGGACGGAAAACCAGCAGTACTCTTATCCCTGAGGACCGGGGTTGAAAACACTGCGGTAACATACTGTAAATCATACATGTATTTTATTTGTATTATGTTATGTTTTTATCCTACTGTCTTTTTTCTATTTGAAGTTGAATCAGAGTTGTGAAGATGTTTAAGGGATAATATACAGCGTTTTGACAGAGTAATGTCTTTTTGGCTCCAGGTGTTGCTAGTTAATTTGATTGGAAATCAACAAAACGGACCAGGCTTATTGACTGTGGACTGATCTGATTGGATGTGAAACAGCAGCCTGTTATTCAGAAAAATAACAGACCTCAGACCTGCTAACTCTAACCGACCCTCACCCCACCCCCCCACCCCCTCCCTGCCCAGGTTCTACATCGGCTGCGACCGCTGCCAGAACTGGTACCACGGCCGCTGCGTGGGCATCCTGCAGAGCGAGGCCAACCACATCGACGAGTACGTGTGCCCGCAGTGCCAGTCCACGGAGGACGCCATGACGGTCCTCACGCCGCTCACCGACAAGGACTACGAGGGCCTGAGGAGGATCCTGCGCTCCCTACAGGTAGATGGGAGGTGTCGCTGCACATACGCACACGTGCTTATGTAGTAATAGCAGCAGTAATAGTAGTAGCAGTATTGTGCACACACATGCGTACACACTTTTTCCTACAAAGGCTTATGGAGGGACGTACAGGTATGTGGAAGACGTGGACACACACACACACACACACACACACACACCTCCTCCCCGCCTCTCTGCAGTGTAAGAGCAGCAAACAAAAGAGTCCTCTGTGTTGGTCTTATCTGATGGGTTCTGCTCCCCAGAGCGCTAGTTGGACAGCTGCCTGGCCACAGGGCTTTTTCCTAGCTTCCCTTTCTCCTCTCCTCGTCCCCCGTTCTACCTCTCCGCTCCGTTCCTTTTCTCCTCCTCTCTCCAGTGTTGTGTGAAAAAGAGAGAGAGAGAGAGAAAGAGAAAGGATGGGAGGAAGAAAGAGAGACACAAACGGGGCAAGAGAGCGAGAGGGAACATCTGTGTTGACCCACCTGCTTCCAGTGTCATTTTCACGGTGCTGTTTGTTTTTCTTCATTCTCAAGTGTCTTCTCTTTCTGTTTTTATCTCCCTCTTTCTTTCTCTCCCTCCCTCTTCAGGCGCATAAAATGGCATGGCCATTCCTGGAGCCGGTGGATACGAACGACGCCCCGGACTACTACCGGGTCATCAAGGAACCAATGGGTGAGTGGAGGGGTCAACTTTGTTTGTATTGGGATGCAACACACATGCACACACCTGGGAGTCCATGCCCAATCTGGACACAGTCTAGGTCCGTCTTTTATCTGCAAGGGAATTAAAAAACATTCTAATTCCAATTGATTTTGAAATTTCTGGAGGTAAAAGTGCCTCAGTAGTGCACACACACACACACACACACACACACACACCCTCCATCCCTGACCCTGCGGACCTTAAGACGTTGCCACCAGGAGGCCGGCAGGGAGGAAGCCCTCCAACTCAGATCAAACCGGCCATGTAAATGCGGACTTGCGTCAACAGGGCCTTTTTGAACTTCCACACAAACAAACCGTTAATGAGCTGGTCCGGGCCTGCCGGGCTCGCCGTGGAAACGGACCAGCCCCACACTTAGCCCCTGTTGGCCTGAGCCTGGAAACTCTTGCCCCCCCCACACACACACACCCTCCTCTCTCTCTCTCTTCTACCGCAAGAAAAAGACCTTGTTGGTTTCAAAAAATAAAAAGGGCGTCTGGCTGCTGTAGCTGCGGCCGTTGGTAGCTTTGGAGGGTTTTGAGATGAAATCTGATGACAGAGAAGAAGGAGGTCTTTGATATTGGCCGTGAGGTTTGTAAGCCCCTGGCCGGCTGGGTGGGGGTGAGGGAGGTTAAGAGTCGGATATGTTTGTTTAAAACGGAGCCCCGGGGAGCAGCGTGGACCAAACCACCGGCAGCAGGAGATTATATGAAGGCCCTGGCTGTTGCCAGCTAGCTTCCTCGCTAACTCAATCTTGTTTTTTTCTGTTTCTAACTTGATTTAACTAGGTTAGTACCACTGAAAGCTCCTTTTCAAGGCAGACCTGGACTTAGAAGGACTGGTATTCAGTGGGCTCTCAAAGGCTCCATTAATTTTTGTGTGGATTTTGTTCTCAGGAACGACACTCAAGATAATGACGTTCTCCTCAGGAATGACAAAATGGGTCAGAGCTCAGTAACTGATCTGGAAGGCCGAGCAGATTGGGGTTAAAGCTGGCAGAGGCTTTGGATTTTTGCTGTCACATATAAAGTGATGAACTGCGCTCCCAGGAAGCATATTTGAATGTCTATCAAGCACATGCCACATAAGCTGCAATTACTTTGAAGAAAGTATGCAGATTTTTGGAGCAAAGTCGCTGAGAAAGGCCAGAGATTTATCTCTTACTTCCTGTTTCATTATGTATGTGATATTTGTCTTTGGCAAGCGCAGACAGTTGGAGATGTAGCTCTTTCAGCTATAGAATACATTCAATCAATTGTTCACTTTGTTCGTTTTTTTTATCCACTTCTCTCAGACCTTTCCACCATGGAGGAGAGGTTGCAGAAGCGCGAGTACGTCAAGCTGACAGAGTTTGTAGCAGACATGACCAAAATCTTCGACAACTGCCGCTACTACAACCCCAGCGACTCGCCCTTCTACCAGTGTGCCGAGGTCCTGGAGAACTTCTTTGTCCAGAAACTCAAAGGCTTCAAAGCCAGCAGGTAAGAGGATGATGACGATGATGACGATGACGATGACGATGATGATGATGATGATGATGATGATGATGATGATGATGATGATGATGTCACCTCCTGCTCTCGTCCTGGTCAGCATCAAGGAGGAAAAGGAGAGGAGGAGGAGTTGACATAACAGGAGCCTACTATGGATTGCTTCCACATATTATTTAGGTGGATGCAGTTATCTAAAGCGCCCTACAGTATTGTTATTGTGCTGCACAAACATATTCTTAGTGGCATTCTTTTAGGATTTTAGGTACCAGCCCAGCAGTGGTATTTGGCTACCATCTTCTCCATATGATCTCCACTAGTCCCCATTCAAATTTTGGTTGATGAGGACAATTCTTGACTAGTCCAGACACAAAATGGCAGCAGGATGGTGTAGTGACTAGAGTAGGTTTAAGCCCTAATGTCGGCAAGCATCCACCCTGCTTAAGTGTCCTTGAGCAAGACACTGAATCCCTACCAGCTCCAGAGTCTGACCTCTGACCTCCCTGTGGAGGAGAGCAAGAGAAAAGAGAATTACCCTACAGGGATCAATAAAGTATCACCATATTATTTTTAAAAAGATGTATTTGTAACTCACTGTCAGGTTCCTATTATGGCAATGACTTCTCCCTCTCTTTGATGTCCAGGGTCACCATCTTTGTTTCCTCTTAACTTAGAAATCATCTACTGTTCTTTTGGGTCATGACTAAAGGCTCCTACAACCTGCAGGCTTATTCAATACACTGTTTTTAAATCTGGTTTAGTATGCAAAAATGTCTCTGGAAAAAGTATGCTTAAAATGCAAAGATGTTACGCTTCCATGTTGATTAAATACTTATTAAGTGAACACTATTTAATAAAGATGCAAAATGATAGTTAAAATTGCCTTTAAAAATTGCGATTATGTGTGACACTGACTGATGAAAAAAGGAAACCAGATGTACTGTACGTCTGTATTTGTACTCAAGTGCATATGAAGTTTGGTGTGTTGAAACTGTCATGTTTTGTTTGTATAAAGCCTAAATGTGTTGCAGGTACTAAAATGTATACAGTGGATCTGCATACATTAGCTGTATGCTGCAAGCAGTACCAGCTTTGAGTCACAGCCTTGGTCCTCCACAGTTCCATCTTGGCGTTTTCTTTTATTTTGCACACAATTCAAGCTTCAGAAGTTGCATTGTTGATGTTTCTAGTGGAGTTGTTCCTAATGTTCAGACCTGAGTAAAATAGTTGCTGAACGTTTCAAATATTTGACTCGACGTGGGGAGCACACGATTTTAATCTTCCACTGGGGAGACAACTGGGATGCATGATTAATTCATTGAAGTGCACCTCAGTTCAAATATTTAGAAACCTGTTTGAAGCAACATTTCTGCCCAGGTCTTTGTTGCCTTTGTGCTATTGCCGCTGTTGCTGTCGCTCAGACCTGCCTGTGGTCTGCTGTGAGGGCAGCAGCTCTTTCTGCACATTTCCCAATGGCTAAGCCTTAACGACTCCACTAGCTGCCTTTTATGTGCTTGGTCGTGCCTGGAAGCCATGCCTCTCATTGCATCGCCTTCTCTGCGCGATCCGTTTCTTTAGGGTGGATGCACACTACAAGATTTTGACCACACTGAGCTCCACTTAACCAGCACCAAGCTTAATTTAGATGTTTATATACCTTTTGTAATTTATATAGATTTGTTGGTGATTTACTTGAATCTTATTTGTTAACTTACTGAAGACCTGGATTTTAATTGGGATGGCAGCATTGGTGCTTCATTCGTTCAGTAAGTCTTGTAGTTTGCGTCCAGCTTTATGTGCCTAATATGGTGATGTGCTTCACCTGCATGTATTTATACCATCCATTCTCTCTCTCTCTCTCCCTCTCTTGCAGATTGTGATGTCAAAACTCCTGGGTGCCGGGGTCACTCTTAAAAACAAACAAAAAACAATTAGCTTATTGGAGCTTATCCCGGACTTTTGCTGTTTTTATTTCTTTAAAACAGCATTCAAAAAAACCCTTTGTAAGAAAGTGCATATATTAAGCCACACTGTAGGTGTGATCCTTTTGTATTTTAGAAGGAAAGGAACTTCAAAGAAAGGAAAAAAAAAAACACATTTCTACTGTCTAATAATGGCAGCCATGTTGGTAACACAAAGCATTGAAGGGAAAGTTGTATTTTCTTACAGTTCTTGCATAACAGATGACTGATATTTTGTTTATGTTTGAGTCAGATGTAAGGCAGAATATCAAGTTTTGTTATCCTCGTCATTGAGATTCAATATTGAAAAAAAACAAGCTATTGATTTTGATTGTGACTTAATTCTGCACACACACAGATAACTTATCTTTTCATTTGACAGAACAAGTTTATTGTATTCATCATAACATGCTGAAATGGAACATTTTTACCTCGTTTCTTAGCCGAGAATTTTTAAAAAAAAAGCTTGCAACATTCATTAGTTTCTTTTTATCGGCTGTACCCATGTATAATGTTATTTTATGTGCATATTATATCCTTTTGTGAAGGACTATTTTTATGTTCTAAAGGAAATAATGGTAGGACTTGTAAAGATAGGTCAGAGAAAAATCTAGTTTAGCTTACTTGTTCTAAATGTGGCGAGCTTGGCAGTCCCCTGTTTTATGAAGTCTATTTGTATATACACTGTTGGGCTGACATCACACAACACTTAGCTAACATTTCACCAACATGGCTGCTCGGTCTATGTTCAAAATGTCTGACCCCACTGGCATCCAATACATGTTTTTCTTTTCTTTTTCTTTTTTTTTTTGTTTGTTTTGTTTTTGTTTTTTGTATTCCTCCTCCCCTAGTGCATATTTTTGTCATACTGTCAAGCTTTTAATAAAAAAAAAAAAAAAAAAGAAACAACAACCAAGTTATCCCACTGTTTCTTCCTCCTCTCTGTAGGTCTCATAACAACAAACTACAATCAGCAGCTTCTTAGGTCCCTTCTAAAAAAAACTAAGTGTCAGAAAGGCGTCCCGTGTGGTTTCCTCTGAATCGTTAAGCCCGCTGGTCCGAGTCGGGCTGCGTCCCAACCTGAACACACAAACGGCCCTCTCCGGAGTGGAGGAGAGCGCCGCCTCGGACAAGTGCCCGCCCTCCGCCACCTCCGCTGCAGCGCTAACGGGACAGAACTGAATCGAAAAAGACCCCTTTTTATCCAAAGTGTCAGCGGGACGTCCCACCTGCGGATCGGGGGGGGGGCGGGGGGGGGGGGGGGGGGCACGGCAGCCACGGACTCCCAACCAATGCAACCCTTCCATCGGACGAGCGGGGAAGACGACGGCAGTTTGTGAAGTTGATGAGCTGGCTGCCCGGGTGTTCCATGGCAGTTCAAAGGCAGCAGTAGACTCTTGAAGAGTTGTGTTCATTCTGTAGCTGATCACTACTTCTGTGTGTCCTGTATGGCAAAGTGTCAGCTCTGCTCTTCCCACCCTGAGGTGCAACTTTCATTTCACACTGTCGCTTTCACACTGTCTCCTCTTCCACATCTCGGAAGTTCCCAGAATGCAGGTTTTTCATCTCACACACACACACACACACCCCAGTAAGCCTGGTTCATGCTTCACGTGCAAATGGTCCAAATGACGTCATTGCAGCCAAAAGGACTGGACACTGGAGTTGTGCGACACCTGAAATGTGAAACAAGGCGGATGGGAACTACTGCTCAATTCCAGGGTGTTATTTTCTCTTGTTGGGATGTGAAGAGCTGAGTTTTCCTACAGCGCCACTAAAGTAGGCCTACTAGACTTCTTGGGCACGCCAGAAGCATGAACCAGGCCTACGAAACCCACCTGGTGGCATCTCCAAACTGAATGTCGGTCAGTGTTAACACTTCACAGCTGGAAAAAAAAACCGCTCCATTTGTAATTAAAGCTGCACTATTTTTCTGAAAACCCGAGAGCTGAATATTTTCGTGTCGTATCGCCGTCACCCTGTACGGGATATAACTCAAGGGTCTTCGTTTTGTCCGCATTAACCTTACTGTACATTTCCAGAGGGGGAAACATCCGCCAGCACCCCCCCCTTTTTTTTTTTTTTTAACTGACCTTTTCACATTGGACGCTCATCTGAAAACGCAAGTAAAGAATGTTAACCAGCTCGGAGGGGGTGGGGGGGTCAAGGGCAAGTAGAACCCCCCCCCTCCTATACACACACACTGTCCTGTCACAACTCCAAGTCTTTCTCCTGTCTATATGTCGACCCCCCCCCTACCCCCCCATCGAAGCTGACAGGTTGGCTCGCATCTGTCTCTCGACTCGAAACAAAGAACTCGCCCTCAAAGCATGGTTCGGTAATTGGATAATGGCGTTTTTTTGTTTTTTTCTTCCACTCAGCGTCGGGCTCAGTTATGTTGCGGTCTGCGGTTCGCGCGTCTGGGACTAAACTTTTGAGCGGGGGGGGGGGGGGTAGTGGGGGGAAATCTTTATACCACGGGGTTTGTATGAAAATTTTATAGCGGCATTTTTAGCGTATTTGGGAGCATTTTTCTAATCCCCGTGATTATCGTACCATTGCTGTTTTCTTCTGAGGAAGGAAGCAATTATGAGAAGCATTTATAGTTTTGTGTGCATGCGTCTTAAGTAGATCTGTGGAGAACTGAATTAAAACAAAATTAGAAGTAAAAACGTTCCAGGTTCACTCGTCCGGTTGTTTTTATTTTTGAGGGTGAGCCGGGTCGAGAGATTGTGTGGCGTCCTGTCATCTTTTTGCCCCCCCTTCACTTTCCTGCCCCCCCACACCCCACACACACACACACACTTTATAATCTGATGATGTTGTGCGCTTCGTCCACTATTTGTAACCTCTATTGTATATTATGGCTGTCCATATATGAAGAGCTGAGAGATTTTTAGAGCAGTAGAAACTTTTATTTTTCTCTCTTTGAACCAGCAACTAAGCCCGCCTGTATATTTTAACTGTCTATTTTTTTCTCTCTTAATTGAAGTGAACGCCACATTTAGGTGAGATTGCCCTTTATATTAAAAGTGCTGCATATTGTGTGCATAACGGTTTCGAACGGGGTCACGAGTGACTCGGTTAACTCTTGTAAAGAGTCTTTTTTTTTTTTTTTTTATTTGTAAGAAACCAACCAGTTCTGCATACCTTCTATATCGGCATTGCGTTTCTTGTATTATTTATTCATATCGATGAAAAATTCTCATGTTTTTTTGAGTAATGTTGAAGAAACGTAACCCGGGGATAAAAGTACTCTCTATGTTTTTAACAGACTGCGGCGACTCCGAAGAGATTCTCTTTTGTACTTGATAGGACATTTCATCCTAGATAATAAAGTAATGTTTTTGACACCAGTTTTCTAAAGTGTTGTCTTTTATTGTCTTGTCCAGTGAAAACAAACTTTATCTCGCTCAGTCGACCTCATCCCCCATTTGAACAACTTGTGATTTCCATTTGTGTTCAGTGCTTGGGTCCTATCCATTGTGTGTGTGTGGGGCTTTCAGGGGAAAGTGAGGTCATGACCCCGACACACTCATACACACTCTTCTTGTGTTCAAATTACCAGCAGGACACACAAGAGCTACCTCTAAGGTTGACCTTTGACCCTTCTCTCACACCCCCTCTCTCTCTCTCTCTTTCTTCTCTACTCTCTACTCTCAAACCGCTAAATGAATCCAGAAGCTTGCATGGACACTAAATGATGACCACAATCCCAAATTGGTTTCTATCCACCATCCTCATCTCCCCCCCCCCCATTGTGGCTTAGCGGCTGTCACACAGGAAGCAACTTGGAGATATTCCCACCTCCCTCTCTCCCCTTCACATCCTCTCTCTCTTTCTCTCTCTCTCTCTCGCTCTCTCCGACGAGGAATGTCCTCCCGCTGCGATGGTAGCCGAGATGGGAGCAGGCTCCTGTTTCCTGCCCGCCTGCATCTGTTCCCTCCAGCGCTGATCCCAGATAGAGGCTTCCTCCAGCCTGGGAACCCGCCGACCAACCGGCCTCAACATCCCCCCAAGTAATTCCTCTCCCATGGTTGTTAAAACCCCAATTAGGCCGTCTTACTTTGGACTTTCCTCTCTATCACCAGCAATGATAATGCGGATCAATATTTCAGATGTATGTGATTTAGAGATCGTGTGCAACAGGCAGGAATGCTTCAAAGTCGTCAAAAAGACAAATGACACATAAAGCCGTTGAGTACAAAACAAATACACATCTTTATTGGGTTCATGTATAGGAAAGCAACGTAAGCGTTCAGTGCAAATCTTTTCCCTTTTGTACAAGCATGAGCTCAGGATAAAACATCAAGCCAGGGGGGGTTCTGTGATTAAAAATGATGTCCCATTAGGAATGGAGGGAAGACAGACCCCACACACACCCCACCCCACCCCTTCTCCCTCAATTCCCTCCCTGTGTCATTTTACATAACCCTCTTGCTTTTTTTTTTTTTATATTTCCCCCCTCTTTCACCTTGCCCCCCTGCCTCCCACTTTCTCTGATCCTGCCTAAATGCTTAAATACCTCCTTTGAGCTTTGGCCCGCCCAGAGGGGTATGTGTTGTATGTGTGTGTGTGTGTGTAAGCAAGCAAACAAGAGCCAGTGCTGGCATCACCGCTCCAAGGAGGAGCTGCGATGGAGGCACTTTTCCGAGTCATGTGTCCAGGTGCGGAGAGGATCAGATTCCTGCGATTAGATTTATGGCTTGCTCCCTACAAAAACACCCCACCCCACCCCCCTCCTTCATTCAGCCAGGCCCCCTTTTGATGTCCCAGTCCGCTCAGGCAGACATTTCATCGTGGACACATAATTAAAGTTAGGAAAATAAGCCGCTCTCATGACAAGCAAAGGTCCTGTGCTCTCTCCCTTTGCCCCCTCCCTCCTGCTCCTCCTCCTCCTCCTCCTCCACTGGGGTTTGTTGCTGCTTTTCCAGGCCCTTCATTCCCTCCCCTTGGCCCTTGTAACAATAATAGTGCATTTCCTGTTTCCCAATAACAACCACAGTGACATGTCATGCACAGGGCTGGGTGTCGAAAAACAATACTAATCAGTGCCATACGACGTTTCGCGTTCATATCGTTTTAGAAGCCTCATAGAGCGATCGAAGGTGTCAAGAAGCTTCAACATGTTGGATCTGTGCCAAGGAAATCAATTTGTGTGACCATTCCACAGTCAACGGCACATGGAAATTTTTCACAGAAAATAAGTTGCACTATATCATAATGTGTTAAATTCATTTAACACAGATTATCAAAAAATGTAGTTTTGGATTTGGGATTCAATTTACCCACAATACCCAGAGACGTTCCAAAGGAGGGAAATTGACAGCTAGGAAAACAACATTAAACAGATAATCTTTCCTTTGAGTGTGTGTGTGTGTGTGTGTGTGTTTGGGTCATACCGTGACTAAAGAGGCTGGACCTGGCAGTATTTCTTGCTCAGGACAAATACAGGCTTGATTCACACGCTTGAATAAATGTGAGAAAAATGCCTCTTTGCTTGCTGAAACAAGCTGCTGAAAAATAATGCAACTTCGTAAGAGCGTCAAAACGATTCCTTCACCTGAATTACTCTGTTGAACGATTGAACTCACTTCATGCTAAATGTCAGAGGAGTTTGCTTCAGTTAAGCCAAAGAGAGAAGCCAATGTGACACCTGTGCTACTGTAATTGAGTGATTTCATGTACCAGACATGAATGAATGCCCATAATCATGCTAATTTTAGGTGAGGAGACAACTTGCTTAAAGAGTTTTAACTGGAGTTGTTAAATTCAGCCATTTAGAGAAAACTATATTGGGTGAAGTGGACACCCTTGCTTGATACCTCAAACAAAAAACATGGAAAAAACATTTCATGCAAACTCATGCTTGTGTTTTCTATCAAAGAGAGCACAAGCCAGTACTTCAGGAACTGTACAAATGAGTTAAAAAAAAAAAGATCAACCTGGATTATGATACATCGTAGCAGTCCATATGAAAATAAATCCTCGCCTTCTTCAAAATCTCCTCTTTCTCCTGCGACGCTGAAGGAATAGTTATAGGTCAGTTTCGGGGGAGCGGCTGCAATGTCTCTTCCCCTGCAGCAGGGGGGGGCGATAGTCTTGTTTTGCGTTCACCTGCACCTGGAGCGGGTGGCCTCCAGGGCTTTCTGGTGCCTCCGCTTGTTGAACCTCTTGACGTAGTTGTTGCTTCGCAGAAGGCCGTCCCCGGGCTTCAGTTTACCCCCCAGCAGGGTCAGGAGGTCGTTGGGAAGGTGGCGCCTCCGGTGGTAGATCTGACCCATTACGATGTATCTGCTCCCTTGGGAACAAACAGGGGGGAGATGGTGTGTTTCATTTGAGGTGAGTGGAAACAAACCCATGGTCCACAAAAAGAACATTTCTCACAAGTTCGCAAAATTCTCAGTGGCCGTTTTTGATGATCTCAGGAAAACACACAATTCTCATCCCACACATGGATCCTACATTACTAATAGGATATTAGTAATGTATAAAACTCCACAATCATGTACCATAGCATATGATTTTGATCTTGAAGATGATCTTGGAGAACATTCTATGATATTTGGGCTCATGAAACCCATTCAAAATCCCACTGGATAAACTCAAAATTTCATGGTGGTCAAGCTGATAACAAGGCAGTTTTTCCTAGTTTCTGAGAAGTCAACATTCTGCACATACAAGGTTTTTCCCCAACAGTGACAAAACCAGCAGCACTTTGACAGTGGCTGTTGAGGGAGGGGAGAGTCTGACTCCTCCACCTCCGACAAGCAGAATTTCTCAGCCCGTCTAGATTCCGGGTTTGAACCGGCAACCCTAAAACTAAAGTCGATATTTAGGCTTACAAGGCTTCAGGACGACTTTGTTTCTCTTACCAAGTTTGAGATCTGGGCAGGGCTTGCTGCACTTGTAGGTGTCCAGGACCAGAAGGCGAACTTTGAAGAAGAAGCTGTCTGGGGTCACGTAGAGACGACTCATCTTGTAGAAGCCATCGCTGCTCACCATCAGCGTGATGAGGCGTATTCCTTTACGCACCACATCGATGTCATGAACGATCCCATTGACGGCTGTTTCAGATAGGGGAGACATGAAAAACATCTTCATGCATCAAAATTGAGGAAATGTATACCATCATGCCCATGGGTTAAAAGATACAGGGTAGAAGTTACGTAATCATTTAAATTCTGGGTACTAGGTATTTAGGAGTTTAACTTGTGAATGAAATCTAATTTTTTCCGAACTTTCTTAACCCATCATAACTCAAAATACAAGACTCTGTTGTTCCAGTGTTTCCTAACATCATAAATGTAAACAAACTTTCATAGCCTCAAAATTATATGCAAAATTCATGTTTACCTGTCATATACTGTCATTCTTTTAATCAATAAATCATCTAAACAAAGCCAGTGATGGGTTGACAGTGTTTGGATGGTTGGTGCCATACAGCAGTTATGGATTGTTAATTATTTGATGGATGGAGCTATATGGAACTTTACCCACAAACACCATGAAAAAATACAGAAAATCATTTAATTACCAAATCATTATGGCCCCAATTGATTGATTTCCCCATCCATTCACTTGCATTTCCCCAGCAAATACTACAGGCTGAAGAGGAATGGCCACATCATAAATCTAGCTTCGTCCATCATAGGATACCTACCAAATTCACTGTAGCAGTAATACTCTCTCTCCTCCTTCTCCTTCCTGCACTCACTCATACAGAAGGCATCATGCGTGAAGTCAGACTCTGAGGAGAAGACGAGCAGAGGACAGGATGGAGGGATGAGAAGAAAAGACAAAGTGACTGTGCCATGCCAGCATGGAGCCAGACTCCCATTCCAGTGTCATTAGCAAGGACAAGGTTGTCATTACAAAACCCAGGCGTCGCATTGCTCAGCATGGGACCGGGGACGGGGGGTGGGATGAGATGGGATGGGATCACATCCGCGTTACATTTTCTGACTTAATTATAGTATCAAAACTGATCTCACTTGTTTTTGCATTTCTATCATTATAACCTCTGGCTCCCAAGACACAAAGAGACACATTCAGAGCCAGACTTGAGGGAAGAAGCGGTAATTAGTGGCAGGAGACGTCAACTAACTACCAGAAATCTGTCACTGTCACTGAGCTCCCCCACATAGAGTGTGAACTCCGTGAACTGTCTGTAAATATATTTTTTGATGAATTTTTACAAGGACAGATACAACTTTGGTTGTGTTAATTGCAGTTTAGCTAAAGTTAACTCATCTTTAATGCCAGCCACTTTTATTATAGGGCCTCCAGCTTGCCACTCATGTAGTCCAGACTCATTTAACTTCACAGACAAACAGACGTGTTCACAGACGTTCACAGACGTGTGTGTGTGTGTGTGTGTGTGTGTGAGAGAGAGCATGTGTGTGTGTGTGAGCATAAATCAAATCCTCCCCTACCTCTCTTCAGGATGTCAAACTGGTACAGGAGGCTGGAGGAGCGCCGGTTGAAGAGCACCGACGGGCGGCTGTTGTTTCGGTTCGCACCCCCGACACCTGACTGGTAGAGACTGGCCTTCCCCGGGCGGTTCTCCTCCGGGTCCAGCCGCCGGTTAGGGGGCTCCCTGCGCGGGGCGGGGTGTGGCGGTGAGTGCGGCTGGGCGGCGGGCTGGTGGGGTTGACCCCTGGGCCGGGAGTTGGGGTGGCCCTCCGGCTCGCCCTGCTGCGGGGGGGCGACGTTCGAGTGCTGGTCCGGGGTGAGTTTCGGCGCGGTGCGGTTGCCGGCGGCGGCGGCGGCTGCTGCGGCTCCTGTCAGCGGGGTTTTGGGCAGCAGACCGGCGGCCTCTCCTCTGGTTTTCTCGCTGTTGTGCTCCGTCAGACGGTCGCTCTTGGGGCCCTTCTTGCTCTTGTTGTGGGGACCGTGGTGGCGAGGAACGGGGCCCAGGTCGCCGTGCTTCGGCCAGACACCGGAGGGTAGCGGGTGGAGGGAGTATTTGGTGTCCCCGGTCCTGCTGTTCTTCTCCAGGAGCTCGTTGATGGGCAGCGAGGGCTCCTTCGCCCCCAGCCGGCTCTGGTTGCCGGGAGCCGGGTCCGAAAAGCCGCCCTGGCCCTTCTCTATCAGGGTGTACAGCTCTGGAAACACGCACTCCCGTTAGACATTTCATGCATGTGACATGATGCAATAGGCCTACTAATGGTCTTACTGCATCACATGGATTCATCAGTCTGTGAATTCTTTGTGTATCTTCTGAGAAACTTTCTGCATTTCTTTCTAATTTCTTAGGAAAATAGTTTTAGCTTAATTAATGTCTTGGAACTACCATGACCAGTAGTTTTTATTTTGTTTTTATGCATGGACATGGAGATTTATCTATGGTTCCACTAAATTTTATCTCCAGATGAGAACTTAGTGCAATATGGCTTTAACTTGGGTTGAAAAAGTGAAACCTGATTAGGATCTAGAGTCACTATACTTTTGAAACTTAACAAAGACCCGAGATATTAAAGTCCTCAGTCCATCAATAGTAAGACAGTGTCAACTATTAATCATCTTTTTTAATCCAAATCATTAGGAATAATTGCTTTGACCTGTAATCTTTCCAATGGGGAATAGAGCAAACAAAATGCTCTTGATCTAAGAGTCTATCTCATTTTCAGGATTTTCAGAGTTATTTGTAACAGGAAACAGAGATTTAATGGTAATCAGTGACCTTCAAAGTTACAGATTCCACAATATTGAGCACAAAGCTAAAGAAAAAAATAATCTAATAATAAACTACAACAGTGGGGAATGCAGTAAGGAAATTGGTACTTGCATCATTCATAGAACTCATCAAAAGTGTAAAGCTTTTAGTTAATGTGAATAAAATGTTTTGTAAATAGATATAGGAAAAATATATATTTGTGCACCTGTTTTTCCCAACAAATTAAAAAATAATCTGTCTGTCACTACAAATCCTCACGTTTTCTGAATGAGAGCAAAAGAATCCCAGCAGATAAAACGGTTTACACTCACCATTAACAACATGCTCCTCTGTCTTGGAAAGAGGAAACACGAGAAACAAGAGGAGCATAGTAATCCCTGTCATCCTGACTGGTTCTGTTGGGACACACTTTGAGGTCTGCTACAGTGTCGGGATTCCTGGGAGTTTTTATATGGGCCCGGCTTATAGGAATGAGAGGGGATGGGATGGAAAGGTAGGCGGGACGTCCCAAACGCAGAAATAAACACTTGGGCATGACATCAGACACACTTTTCATTCATAAATGGATTGCAAAGAAGACCCCTTTGTGCTTTATTATAGCCTATGAGAGGGAAAATATGGCTCTATATAGGTATTGTCTGCTGTGTGGATATAAACAACACTGGTTTGTTTAAAAGCTGAAGACCAGCTGATAAACCCTTGAAATTAAGCAACAATAAAAGGGAAGACCAGACATAAACACCTTGCATGGAAAACAGAGATATTCAGCAAACCATGCTGGGACACAACATGGTTCTGTTAGTCATAAATCTCAACCCAAGCAGTTGTGGCATGCAATAACAAATCAATAGCTTTTGCTGCTGTGGTCTTCACCTTTTCATTCAGACTCGAGTCCTCCTGCATGCCCTGATATATTACTGCCCTCTTCAGGACTGAAGAAGTAGCCTACATGATGCTGGGGCATGGCGCATTCTGATATATTTTGTGTTCTAAATCCAATTCATCTTCCGCAGACACAAAGATACACTCGTTAACTGCTCTTATTTGCAGAATAAAAAAGAGAAATAGAACTTTGGGTGAGACCGTTCCACATTATATTCTATTGTTTTTGACTGATTTGAGGTCTTTGTCGTTTACATCGGTGGTTTTCAGCACTCGGAGTACTGCTGGTTTACTGTCCTACCAGCTATAATTAGATTAATCTGGTGGATTAGTCGCTGATATTAGATGGCTGGAATAAAACCCAGTCACGACGACTAGGATTGAGCACCACTGATTTAAATCGAGTGCTGATACACATTATATTATTGATTAAATCGTCCACGCATCTGTATAAAGCGACATCCTGTTCAATAAAAGAGAAATTAAATACGACCCAGATGGGACTCGAACCCACAATCCCCAGCTCCGGAGGCTGATGCCTTATCCATTAGGCCACTGGGTCATCACGTTTCCCACAATGGATAGCACGATTTATAAAAGGTAATCACTGCAAGGAGGCCTGTTTTAAGTATGTGAGATTATACGTATACTTTGTTGCAAAACCAAAAAAAAATCACACCAACTTCACAAGAGGTATCTCAAACACGCATTTCTTCAGGAATGAGTAACAGTTTGTGGCCATATTATCTCGCGATATTGAGAACCGTTGTCCTTGACAACGGCTTTGTGTTTATGGTGGGTTTTTTTTAATCATGGCCAATGGGGAGGCGCTTCTACTCCGACTGACCAATCACAAGTGTTAAAAACCAGGGCGGTATGTAGGTTACGTCACGGCTATTGTAAAAAAAATAAGGACTCGGTAAGCGCGTAGCACATGCTCTGTGGCTAAGTGTATATTTGAATAAGCTCAACATTACAGTGAATATGTGAGTAAATGTTTTTTGTTTATTTAATTTGTAAACAGTCTTTGTATCTATGTTTTACAGCAGGTTTTGAGGGAGGTTTAATAGACAGGCTCTCTGTTCGCTGGGCCACATGGTGTTAGATAACCGGCTTGGCTTATAGACAAGTAGTTAACGTTAGCTGCTAATTCACAGCTCGCTAGCTAGCTAACGGGTAGCAAATGCTAATAAATGCTAACCCGCGATAGTGGTCGGTAGGACGCCCGTTTTGTTCCTAAATAATTTTGTTTCCACAGCGAGTGCCGACTGTCTCCAGTGAAATCGATTGTTTTGCCCAACGGTCAGAGATGTCAGCTGCCAACGACAGCGGAGCTCGTCTCACCCAGTTCAAAAACAAGGGGAAAGATGCCAACGTAAGCTCAAACTGTTAGGATGATCCCTGCCAAATTGCAGTCATAACGAGACAAATGTATTATGTAACCGTACTATCCACTACCAGTTGTCTTCTCAACTTCTTATGGGCCCAAATCGACTTCCACAGGAACTCAGGCGTAGGAGAATGGAGGTCAACGTGGAGCTCCGGAAAGCGAAGAAGGATGAGCAGATCCTGAAGAGAAGGAACGTCGACAGCCTTGTGGACGAGCCGACCTCTCCTCTGCAAGAGAAGGATCCAAATGCGCAGGTAACCCAACATCTGATAAGCCCTCGGCCATCTCTCCTGCCCTTTCCAATCTTTAAGGTGGGCACACATTACCAGATCAGGTTCGGGGAGAGTAAAATAAGTAAAGCTGGTTCTCAGTGTGTTTTCCCTGTCTAAAAATGTGGGTTAATGACTTTGACTTTTGGTTTGTTACGGATGAATATGGACAGCCTCCTTGCCAAGCCCCATCACTCCAAGAGAAAAAATAAAATTGATGGGAATCAATTAACAGCTGATATGAAAAGCAGTCAACCAGCTCTGTTTGGACACTCCCTTCTGAAGCCATAAGCTTTGAATTAATCAAGAGTGCACTGGCCAAAGTTCATCAGTTGTGAGCAAACTTAAGCTTCTAACAGTATGACGGCTGTTGCACTTCATTTTAAAAATGATTGATTTAGACAGAAGGCAGATACGAGTATAATAGGAGGGAGGGATCACAGAATATGCAGCCTACCGTCAGCAGTATATTTCATTCTTCTGGTCACCAATGACTACATCACTGCTTAGATCTATACTGCACTATCCCAGTTTTTCTGCTATAGTAAACCTGATCCTGGTCTGGTAGGCGGCGAACTAATCCTCTCCTCTTTCCGTTTCTGTAGCCTCCTCACCACTGGTCTGTGGAGGAGATTGTTGCGGGCATAAATAGCCAGAACCTGGATCATCAGCTGCAGGCCACACAGGCCGCCAGGTAAGATCATTAAAGAGCTCTTTGACTCAAGAGCGCCACAGTGGAAAGGGATAACGGTGGTGTTTTACTTGTTCCATCTTGTTACTGTGGATTTAAATGTAATTTGTTGGCATTTACTACTAACGCTACAAACGTCCTTTCTCTTCATCTGTGCGCTTTATTCCTGCCCTTGCAGAAAGCTTCTCTCCAGGGAGAAGCACCCGCCCATCGACAGCATCATCGGCGCCGGCCTCATCCCCAAGTTTGTCGGCTTTCTGGCCCTGTCCGAATGCCCCCCTATCCAGTTCGAGGCAGCCTGGGCCCTGACCAACATCGCCTCGGGCACCTCGGAGCAGACCACCGCCGTGGTGGACGGGGGCGCCATCCCGGCCTTCATCAGCCTGGTGACCTCGCCGCACCCCCACATCAGCGAGCAGGCCATCTGGGCCCTGGGCAACATCGCAGGTAGTGTTACTATTTGAGATGCTTGTTTTACTTCTCTTGGTATGTGTGTGTCTGGAAGTGCACAAAGTATTGCAGTCTAGCTTTTCCTATTCTGTGGAAGTGCCAGGTTTACAGTGTTGACAGGAGATGAATCAAAGTATCTTTTTCCTAACCCAGGTGACGGATCCAACTACAGAGACCTAGTGATCAAACACGGTGGCATTCAGCCACTCCTGGCCCTGCTGACAGCCCCCGACCTGTCTGTGTTTCCTGTGAGTGTCCCTCTATATGTGAACATTACTGCACTGCTGGGGTTCAGCGACGCTTTCTGTCACATGGCACTGTCTGAGTCTGAAGCCATTTTTCCTAGCAATTTTATGGTAAACCCAAAAAGCGCAAGAGTATGGAACATCTTGGCAAAATTCTTACATACTAAAGCTCTCTCCAGACAACATTACTATTACCAGGGGAGGTCAGTTATTATTACACATCGGTAATGTATATACACATCAGTAATTTCAGTAAGTCATCTGGATGGTAAAATACTTTTCTGGGGGACCGTGGTAATTTAGGGATGGGATGCACAACAGTTGCCATAGTACAGCTATTATTAACCATATTACCTTTATTTTAATTAAGAATTAATTCAAAATGCAGTGGGAAATTTCATCTGGAGAAAATTACCGACAGGTTTCATGTTTGTGATAAAATTCCTGAGGTAGTAACCAATCACCAGACCTCCCCTGGTACTCCTAATGCCGTTCAGAGAGGGTTAATGTCTGTGAATCTGCCTGAAGCTGTCAGTAGCAAGGCGTATGTTACTCTGACAATGGCCATGTTGTGATACTCTGAGGCTCTAAAGTGACACTCGACTCTTCCCCGCCGTTCCAGTCCGGCTATCTGCGCAACGTCACCTGGACGCTGTCCAACCTGTGCCGCAACAAGAACCCGGCGCCTCCTCTGGAGGCCGTGCAGCAGCTGCTCCCGGCCCTCGCGCGCCTCCTGCACCACGACGACCGGGAGGTGCTGGCCGACACCTGCTGGGCTGTGTCCTACCTGACCGACGGCCCCAACGAGAGGATAGAGGTGGTGGTGCAGGCCGGCCTGGTGCCCCGCCTGGTGCAGCTGCTCGCCTGCGGGGAACTCTCCATTGTGGTACGTGCTGCTTCGTTTTGGTTTGTTAAGCTGGGAAGCTTCACCTTTATTTGTGGCATTTGAAGTTGCAATAAGTAAGACTTTTACTGTCCCATAGCACAAAATGACCATAGCATATTTGCGGGGGTTTGATAGGTTGTTGATCAATACCAATGACTTGTCACTACTGTACCAGGTAGTGAGACTTCTGGCTTTCAAAACTCAGTTCCCAGCCCACACACTGTTTTGGAACAAAAACTCCCCACCCACCTACATGCATTTTCAACTGTAAATGAAAAAGCAGTATTGTTATTACAGTATAGTTTTACATTGCGATACACCTCTTCACATGATGTTTCTGTTTGATCTCTGCTCTAATCAGCTAACTCATCTCTCCTCATCTCTGTTGTGAAAATGGGACTTTATCATTTCAGTTAGGTCCCTGGCACAGTTTACAGTGGCCTGTAATTTACCTGTCAGTGTTGTTGCAATTCCTTGGTGGCGATAGAGGTCGATGAAAAGTCAGATTACTTAATGCCCCTTTTTAAATAATGATTGCTGGTGCCATCAGGTCTAATAGTGCTCGTTGCTGAAATACCCTCTATTGTAGGCTGAAAACTCATCTCTTCATATCCAGCATATCCCTTCTCCTATATCTTCCACCTCTAATCCCTCTTAATATGCCCTTATCTTGAAGTTAAAAAAATCCCTTCAACCTCTTCAACCTCACCTCTTTTATAATTTCTCTTCCCACCGCTTCTCTCTCATGTGATTAATTTAGAATTACAGGAACAGAGTAACTATGGCTCTGCCCCATGAACCCCTTACTGGTTGCTTATGCCTAAAACAAATGCCAAATGCCTAAAACAGAAAAATATAAAGATTACACAGGGATCGTAACCTCTATCATTGGCGTTCGATGTCGGATGTTACTCTTTTCTCTCTCCTGTTTAATGTTCTTGTCCCTGAATCCTGCACACCCTCCCAACAATAACCGACTGGCTCTCCTTCGCCTCCCAGACTCCATCCCTGCGCTCGCTGGGCAACATCGTGACGGGGACGGACGAGCAGACCCAGAGCGTGCTCAACGCCGGCGCCCTGGCCATGTTCCCAACCCTGCTGCGCCACCACAAGCCCAACATCCAGAAGGAGGCGGCCTGGACCGTGTCCAACATCACCGCCGGCAAGGACTGCCAGATCCAGGAGGTCATCAACGCGGGCCTGGTGCCCATCCTGGTGGAGGTCCTCCAACAGGTCAGAGAGGGGGAGAGGGCAGGAGATATATCTGACCTGTCCAGTCTTAACGGGAAGCTGCAGGGGGCTCCCAAGATGTAACGACAACTTGAAGTCCGTAATAAATAAGTTGACTTATTTTTTTGATTGGAGCTTCCAGTCTCGGATTATATTGGTTTTCTACCAGCTGTTGATGATACTTAGTTTCCCCATCTTCGAAACAGGAAACAAATAAAATCCATCCAAGATCCATCTGTAATTTTCTCCCCCCTTGTAGTGTTATTTCCCCTTCACTTTTTGCAAGTACTAAACCTAGTTACGTTTATGATGATTCACAAACGACGCCTAAAATGTAAAATGTGTTCTCTATCCAGGGAGATTACAAGACCCAGAGGGAGGCGGTGTGGGCCGTCACCAACTACACCAGCGGCGGCATGCCAGAGCAAGTCAGCTATCTGGTCCAGTGCAACGTCCTGGAGCCTCTGCTCAACCTGCTGTCGGCCAAAGACAGCAAGATCATCTTGGTCATCCTGGACGCCATCGCCAATATTTTCTTGGTGAGTTGCCAGTACTTGAAGAATAGCTTGACACGTGGAATTTTAGTTGGTTATTTTCCTTCATCAGATACTCAAAACCTTTGCAAAAAGACTTTTATGGGTGTCCTTAATCCCCATAAAATAGTGAAGGGGAAATAAACTAAAATTCTAATTGTTAAGGTGCATCTACAGATGGCCAGCTATTGACAAGGGCATAAAGACTAGTGCTAGGCTAAGGCTAAGAAATAACTGCATGAATTTACACTTTGAATTGATTAAATTTAACAGGAAATGGCCTTGACGTGTGCCCACATAATCTCTTCTGCCAGCAGACATGTATTTAAGTCCCAGGGGAAAATGGATATTTGTGTTGTGGATTTCTGAGATTAGGCAGCGTGATGATTTGCAGAATTTAATCCGGGTCACTTTACACTCTGCGTGATGCAGATAGGTTCTTGACAATTGTCACAGGGATCTTAAAATGAAATTGGTTTGTCAAGTGTTTCGTCTCTGGTGTGAGTATCATTAGCTTGGGCTTACTGAGTTTTTTTTTTTTGTTTTCTTTCATTACAGACGGCAGAAAAAATCGATGAGACTGAGAAGCTGTGTCTAATGATCGAGGAGTGCGGTGGTCTGGACAAGATCGAAGCGCTGCAGTCTCACGAGAACGAAGCCGTCTACAAGGCCTCGCTCAACATCATAGAGAAATACTTCTCCGGAGAGGTGAGCGCTGCTGATAATATCCAGGGATTGTTTCGATATAAGGAATTTAATTTTTTGACACAGCTTTTGCATTTCTGTTTATTGGGGGTTTGTCCTCCTGATCAAATCACTGACTGAAAAAAATAGCATTAAAAATCATCTTTTTGCATACTTCTGCCTGTGCTGTTACTCTTGACAGGGTTTATCAAACGGCTTAGTTGGCAAAGCACAAAGGTCCCGTTTCCAGACATAGGTCTCCTCTGACAGAAATCGTCCTAGTCTGCAGAATTTTGCTTAATCCACATCCATGAAACCATCCCCAAAACGCACTAAGACTTGGTTAATCCTCTAATGCGTCTCTCCTCCTGTCCTTCCCTCTCGCTTGTCTTTCAGAATGAAGAGGATGAGTCTGTGGCTCCCGAGGCCACGACAGACGGTTATGCTTTCCACATCCCTGACAACCAAAGCACTTTCAACTTTTAACACGTCCACATTTTTTTTTTTTTTCTTACCATGTCCATATTTTTGTATTTGTTTGGCTATCCTTTTATTTCATTCCTGTACATAACAGTACAAAGAAAGAATGTCCTTGTTTTTAATGCAAGACTTGTAAATAAATTTTATTAAGAAATTGCGTTTTCATGATGGGTGTTTCTGCAATGAGCAGGCTATGAAGACAGGGGGAAAAAACATGGTTCTTAACAATTTCTAGTTGTGTGGGTCATTGGGCCTTGACTTAAAGGATAAGGCCGGTGTTTTTTAATGCATTGCTTACCGTCAACAAATCCTATGAAAATAACAAAATCAACAATGCGTTTGCTCTACTCCCGTTACTTTCTGACTTCCCATGTTCCGTTTTTAGCCGTCAACCTGGAAGTCATTGGCTCCAATTGTAAGCTAAAATCCTTTAAATCCAGCTCACAAAGACATAGTTTCAATTTTAAAAATCGCTAACTGTTACCACGAAAAGTCAGGCTGTTGTAGTTATTACCAAATCAAATTTAAATGGGAACAAATTCTTCATTACGCCGGGGACTATTTTCGGTGCTACGGAACTACTTTCCTGAGATTGCAAACATGTTTACAGCCGGCTTATTAAGTTGTTTGAGGAAAAAGTCGGCTGGCCCGGTGCATCGTGATGATGAAATATGCTGCCAGAGCAACAGCATGGCTCTGTGACGTGTTTTTAATAGTTTTTTTTTAATACAATGGAGTTCTATGGCTGCTGGGACATGGCTGCATTGGGCTACATGGACGAGACTTGTTGGCAAAACAAAATCATTGCTGATTTTGTTATTTTCATAGGATTTGTTGACAGTAAGCAATGCATTAAAAAACACCAGCCTTATCCTTTATAGTTACTTAACAGTAGTATGCCTATAGGCATTTGTAGTGGAGGGGAAGGGGCAACTGCATCCATGTCACCACCAGGTGACACTGTGCTCCATTGTATTTGCTTGTTGGGGACCTGCATGCTACTAAGGACCCTGTTTTGTATCCTTAGTATACATGTAAACTGCTTTATGAATGAAAACATGTTCACTGCTGGTTATAATGCAATAATCGAGGCATATAGCCATAATGGCCCAGTGGGTTGTAGGTTGGAGGGGAAGCAGCCCAGAGACTTGAGATCTCAGAATCTGAGCTCTCATTCCTCACTGGAAATGTAGATCTTTCCAAAGGAAAAATCACAGTATTCTTATTGGGACCTATTGGGTGTCTATGGCACACAGTAGTGAGTTTAAATAGACATAATTTAATGCTATTTAATGATATTTTTTTTATCTGATTGTGTGTGGTATTATTTTTGACCTATAGTAACTGTATGATGTCTTACTGTGATATTACATATCACATATATGGATATGTATAGTATCCTAAAATTTATTGCAGGACTGCTAAAGTTCTTTTTGCAAGGGATAAGCAATGTTAAATGCATTGCTTTGATGCTCATTTGTAAATGACCCTATCCTTTACTCATTCAGCCCTTCTGGATTTAGAAAGAAGCCTATAAATAGGCAGTATATATGTTTTCTGAGTGTAAATTACAACCACCCAGCTAACTATATTCTAACTGTACTGTATGAATTTCACATCTTGCTCGTGTGTGGAACTGAGCTGCGTTAAACCAGCCAGAGAGCCAGATTGATACCGGAAGTAAGCCGCTTTGCCTTCAAAATAAAGTACAATTTTAGCCCTTAACAGTTGGCCACTGTTAAGGATGTGTAGGCTATTTATGACATCTTGTGTGGGCCTCCACGGTGATGAATATATATTGTGAAAAGGATATTTGGGGATAACAATTGTATTTTAATTTACAACAGATTCTTCATTAAATATTTGTATTTTTAGTTTCACTTTGGTAAATTGTAGTTTATGTTGAAAGGTGAGACGGGAAGTAGTGTATGAGCTGGACACTGCCCGCAGCACAGTCTTCATCATCATTACGACCAACTTCAGTGCAAGCAACACGGCTCCTTGCACAGACGCCTGTCCGGATGGAGGGCGAACCGTTCAATTGATTTGCTCTTTTAAACAGTCGGACTATCAATACCCGTGGCCCACGGGATGAACGGCATGCGGGGATTTAGTTATTTGCATTTTTTACGGAATATGAGTTCACGAGGGGAGTGTTATGCCTGCGATATGACGGTGACACCATTCTTTTGCATTCACAGTCAGTATGATTTGCAATGGTGATACTACAAGCTAACCCGTAGCTAGCCGAAGGGTTGTTTTGGGGGATTTATTTTTGAGAAAGTCATACGCTGACACATGTGTTAGACACTTTTTATAATTTTTCATCAAGCTGGAACACAAAGGGGAATGTCTAACCAAGGAGTTAGGAGAAATGGCCCAGTAAAGCTGCGGTTGACAGGTAAGAGAATTTAAACCCCCTCGCTGCCTCCTCCACGGCTCGGAAACGTTAGCACGTAGCCTGCTAGTCGGCTAACCATGCTAACATCTGCTGATGTTACTGCAGACTGACGACTGTAACGTTATGTCTTGTCTGGTGTGTTCACGAAATTTTCAACGAGTTTTATCGCTCTTGTGTGTTTGATTTTTGACTGTATGTAAGTTAACTCACGTTATAGCACGCTGCTCAACACACAGGGATATTGAAAGTCAGCCAATGAGCCCCTTGCCTGTTAAACGTTAGCAAACATTAGCTCTATAAGCAACAATGTTAATGTTGTGTTAGCTAACGACTCCAGGCTGCTTATCAGCATGGCATCGCCACTGGTGGCTATTTCCCAAAAGTTAGCGTACATGGGATACTTTAGCTTGAAATGTGACCATTCTTCTACCGTGGATCAACGCACTTTGATATGGCTATTTTTATATCAATGATATAAGTGTGATAGCAATGATATAATGATATGCCCATTGGGAAGAATTACTCTTACTTGTCATCATAATTCACAGCATATCCTTAGTAATTTGTCCTATTATTTGCAATAACGTCTATTGTCAACAATCAGGACAAGTGTATCTTCAGGTGGTAGAATACTATATTTGCAGACTGATGTAATTTAAGATTCATAATTATGTTTCAATCTTTGTGGGATTAGCCATTAGCCTTGTTACAAAATATTGCTAACATCATCAGGCAAATTTCTGGCACAACACTGGTGCCATTCCTATAGGCCTTGATGTAGTTAGATAATACCTGATGATAATACCTGAGAGGCTGATGATCTAGCAAGATGAATCTTGGCACAAATGCTGCATGAGAGATATCAGTATACTACCCGTTTACTAAAGTAGATCCACCCCTTTTCCTTATGGGATCTGCATTTTGTAACAACCCAAACATTTTCTGGTTTGTATTAAAGAGCAGTGTTTTGACTGGGAGGAAGATGGCAGGTGTGGCATTTTATGTTTCTCCTGCATCATCAGGTCAAAAGCAGATTCCCAACCTCTCATCTCCTGCGAGCAGCTGAATGAAATATTTAATCTGGTAATATGCTCGCTGGAATAGGAGGGAGAGAGCTTTTGATTCTCTCATGCTGATGAAATGTCTGTTTATGTGTGATTGGTGGAAGACCCACCACCAGTATTTGTAATTTTTTTTAAAAGATTTACAATACAGTACAATTTGGCATTCCCAAAACATAGCATAACGAAGCACTAGAGCTCTATAATGGAATGATTTTTCATACCATGATTTAGGCTCCGCTACACCATTTGGAAGAAAATGTCTCCTCCCTTCAGCATAATGTGCTACAGGTGGACAACAGGTTCCATTTCCTAGAGGAAAATATTGGTGTAATTATCCAGAAAAAATGTGCTTGAGTGGTACTGTAGAAAGAAATGAACTTGCAGAGCTCAGGACCTACCCTGCCTTCCTTCCTGCTCGCCTGCCCTGGGTCTCTTTTTTTCCCCTCCATATGGGGAATGGTTTTAAATGGGCTGCAGTGGTCTTCAGACGGAATCCCAGGAATGTGAAACCTCAGAGAGGAAATGTGAGTCTTTCCCGATCATAGACACATCCTCTGTCTCTCCTTCACTGGAGAGAGAATAAGTGTGTATGAGGGGAAAGCGGGTGAGCATTTGGGGTTCATATACGGCGTAGACTCGCTGTGTGTGTCTAGTTGCGCCTGCACCTCATATACGGCATAGACTCGCTGTGTGTGTCTAGTTGCGCCTGCACCTCATTCATGTGTCTGAGTCTGTGTGCGTTTAGGCCTAATATTGCATACTGGCAGCAGTCCAATTTTATCCTGTCTGCTCTGTAGTCTCTCTCATAGTCTGCATGCTTGTTTCTATGACAGAGGGAAGGGAAATTGGCTCCACCAAGAGCTTGCATCTAAAGAGGCTAATGGGTTTGGAACTTTTTTAAGCTTCATAAGCTTTTTTTTTTACTTCTTGGACCTCATTCTTTTTCTTTGCTAAGCATTAGGCTATTAATACAAGCTCTGTCTATGGTTGGAAACATTTACTGATTGAACGTTATGTGAGAACGTAATGGCAACTTTACAGGGCTTGCTGATTTCAGTGACCAAGGTGCAAAATCAAAACCCACCAAGCGCCAAATGCCAGTAAAGTTTGTCTTTGGTGAATAAATCAATAAGGATCACCTGCCACACTGGCCAGTGACTTTATGAGACAAGAACATTTGAAAGCCTCAGTTATATACAGTCTTTGGTTTTTGCCTGTTCTCAAACTTTGTCCCTGCTGGCCACTGAACACTCTCTGAGCATGAGCCAATCAAATCACAGCAAAATTATGAATCTGTATCAAACAGGCTCCACATTTCAAAATACTCTTTTAATTTGAATTCTGTTGCACTTAATTGTGAATTACGTAGTTGATTATTTGTATAAATGAGTGACCCACACAGTACCACATTCTGTACACAAAATAGCATTGAAAATGGGTAGGGAAATGTACTGTATATTAACTATTTTGGCCAGTAAAAATTCTTCTTCTTTTTTAGTTTACCAGCCCATGGCATATTAACCATAAAGTTAATTTCGGACACTGTCGGTAGCGCTTTTGGGAGGTAGCTCCGTGCTTAACTACTAGCTTTCCCCAATGTCCTCATATGGCCACATGTCTTTGCAGAACCACTGCCTTGGCTGATCGCTGCCTGTGCTGTCATCAATAACACCGCTGTCTGCTGCCAGCTCACGCCGCCTGGCTGTGACTAACCCAGGGGGAGGTTCTCAAGATATTTGTTTGCATGTTTGCTGTTAAAGCCAGCCTTCACTGTCAGGCCTCTCAACTTGCCTGCAATTTATTCACCATTACTCTCAGATGCAATTTTGATCAAGGAATCCCTACAGTATCGAGGCATGGCTGACGTTAACCTAGTGGATGTTCTGTCTGCGTTCCTCACAGACAGCGGAGATCGGAGTGCTTTGGTTCTTGACGGTCTCCTCCGCTTTGCTGAAGCTTTGCTGAAGCTCTTCCCAGACCAGGAGACAGAGGGAGAGTTCAGTTCGAGTGGTGCTGTTATAGTTTTCCCTCCCCCACTGGGCTCCCCTCGCGTCACTGCAGTGGATTAGAATTTGCGTGGGGTGGGCTTACACACACACACTGCAGGATTTTGACCGGATTCATCCCCAGTTCAGTCGTCCCACACTGCGTTCAGATCCAACCTTTTGGTTTTTCACAAAGGTTTTTTTTTTGGAGCGCCTTCTCATTTCTTGAACATTTATCTGGGACAGCTGCTCTTTGATGCTTAAATTAAATAGAAAAACATCTTGGTACGAGTTTGCTGGTAGGCAGTGGATCGTGATGCCCCCACAGAGCGTGCTGCCAAGCTTGTAAAGGAGAACAATCTTGGTTTTGGGGGAGCTGCTGTTTCTAACACCGCAAGGAGGTGACAATCGCTGTCGTTCCCCATCTGTCTTCAGCTCAGCGAGAGTTGGTGTACGATTTGCCCAAATTAAACAAGAGATGGTGTTTTCCCCTCACTTTTTGTCACTGGAATCTGTAGTTCTCAAGGATGGATGATATTACATGTTTTACGCTAACAAGGGGGGGGGGGATAAGTCCATCTCTCATCTCCCTTCAGATGTGGCCCTGTGGCTACAGCATGGCTGCTGCTGCTGCTGTGAGGGAGCGAGCCTGCCTGTGTGATCCATTTGCTCCATCGCCTCCAGTTGGCACGCAGCAAGCAGGGAGAGACTGGAAGAATCATTTCAGGATTCTCCCTGTTCTGCCTGTGTGTGTGTGTGTGTGTGTGTTTGTTTGACTCTCCGGCAAGCAACAGACCAAAACATGTACACACATTCTTCATCTACTGTCATGCTTTGCTTGTGTGTGTGTGTGCGTGAGTCCTTGTATTTCCCCCTCACTCTAGCACTTTGGGAAGTTGCCCCTGGAGCTACTGTGTGTTTGTGTGTGTGGATGTTGGAGGGGGGGAAAAGCCAGGAAGCTGGTGATTAAGATAAAGATCCAGCCTCCGTCCCAGGCCCAGCATTAGTGCCGCGGCAGAGAGCATTTTAGGGAAGTTATCAGGGGCCACTGTCTCAGCATTCGTTGTCCGCTCTCAGAAAGTACAGCTGTGTGTGTCAGTTTGTTTGTATGTATGTGCAAGCACAGTGCTTGTGTTCTCAAAACAGAAGATGAACACACACGTACACGCACGCACTCATACACATACTTGAGCTTCCACAGGATGTACTGTCAGCACGCGATGCCGAGCTAAATTAGGCCTGTCGGCTTCCTAAAATACAAGGAATGTATTTAGGCACGTTGCAGAGAGAGCACACTGTGGACTGTGGTGATGGTGACAAACCAAACAGGCCAAACAGGAGTTCTCAGCTTGCAGGTTTGGACCCCACATGGATTTTTACATATAGTATTTTCTTGTGAAATAATATAATACTCTTTTGACAATTTGCGTAATCAGGTAAAATAGTTTGAAAGGGGGGAAATATAAACCCTCGTTTTTGGAGTCCTAGTTCTCTTTGTGCACTTGTATTGGGGAGTCCACAAGTTTGAGAACTGGTGGACAGACAATTGAATTGACACTTAAACTGGTCTCGCTACGCTCTCTGACCCACTTTCCCATTCTTATCTCGGCTGGATTAAGTTGGTAGTATTAGCACTCCTTGCCGGTCTCACTAGCCGGGCCAGATGATTTGAATGAAAGCAGATTACATAGTGACAGTCACTGTTAATCAACACATCATGAGCTGCTGGTAGTGTGAGGACTTGGACTGAGCATGTGCCGGTGGTGTAACTCACTTTGTTATGTCTGGCTGTTTCAGCTCCAAGTGTGATATTTAAACTAAACAATGCTCAGTTTTGACAGTTGAAACCACGGACCATGGTTAGCAATTATGATTCATCAGTGCACAATGGATGTGATTCATGTAGTTACGTGCTTTCTGGGTTGCATCCCTCCCTGTGTCACCCATCCCCAACACAAGCTTAATTTGGAGACAAGCAACGCTCCGACAGAAAGCACAATTTGACCCAGTTATGGAGCAATCAATAGGCATTGCCAGAATTTAATGATTGCTGCTACAGACGCCTCCAAAATACTGACCAGATTTAGCCACTTTGGTGCTGCCCCACACACATTGAGAACTCTGAGATGAAAATGTCCAAAAAATCTTTTTCTTTTTCAGAGTTCTTAACTAGAATATGCCTGCCTTGAAAATATGGCTGGAACAATATTGTTGATTGATTACATACAATCTTTTTTAAAAGACAATTTCAGTGGCACAAATGTTTTATGAGCCTAGATTTATACAGAATCAGGCAAGAGACTGTGATATGCAACGAACATGATGCAGATTCAAACCCACGGCATTAGGGATAGCTGTGGAAGTTTGCACATTAGCCTGAGCTAGCCAGACACACAGATAAGTAAGTGTCCTTCAGTGTCCTGTATGCACCCCATATCTGTCCTCTACTCGCCTCCACCACATTGAAAAGACCCTGTGTTGTCTCCTGAGCTGAGTATCAGTGGAGGTCAGTGGGCAACGTGTCTTTGCAGTCCACTGCCTTTGAAGTCTGAGGCTCAATGCTTCTTGCATTTAAGCCAGCAAGCACAAGGGTATGATATGCTCCAGCCTATGTGCTCATTTCCATACTGCTTACTTCTGGCTTTCCTCCCTCTTGAATCAAAGACGGTTCTTCTTCGACTTGGCCCCATGTTTCTTCTATGGGCCTGTCTGTCACTGTGATTTCTGGACACGTCAGCACAATGTTCTGCTCTGCTCCTTGGAGACTTGAAGGGAGGTAGATGTGTATGTGTGTGTGTGTAAGAGATTGTAAATAGATATGTGTTGTGTATGCAAGTGTGTGTGTACCGTACGTCCTTGCAGGCTTGTGTTTACGTGCCTCGGCTCAAACGTTTCACACTTGATCCGCCGAGACAAGAGAACAGCCCATATGGGGCAATCTCCCTCTGCATCTGTCCTTCTGCCCCTCTTTTTCTTCCTTTCTTCTTTTTTCTTCTTCTCTTTGTCTGTCTGTCTGCTCTTCTCGTGTTCTTACTTTCCTCATGTACACAGTCTCATATTATCTTTCCTCTGGTCATATCTTTCTTCTCTTTTAAAGCCCTCTCATTCTTTTTTTCCTCCAACATGCCCTCCTCTCACACACTCCTGTCAAGTCTTCCCTCCTTCATGGTTGCCCATGTTCCCTGTGAAACACTGGAAGCTAACCACAGTATATTTCCCTTTTTAGGTGCCTCTCCTACAACATCCAGAAAAAATATCATGTACACATTCTTGCCTTGTCTATTTTGTTTTTTTTTATTTATATAGTTTTTCTAAATCTATTGTTATACGCTTGTGATTAATTTTGTAGCTGGATGGTCCGGGTCAAAGCTTAAGACTATATTATGATTCTCTGAAATATCTATGGAGAAAATGAATGGAAAATGTACCTCTGGAACCAGGGCCAGTGAAAAGGCACGTTTCAGCTCTACAGTGTCCTGTCCTCGTAATGAAACACGGAATATGGCTCCAATGGCCGTATTTTTCGCCTATGAAGGTTATCTGGTCTTCGAGAGCTTTCAACCTCTTTCCATTCCCACGCAAGTGCAGCCCCACTTGCAAGTTAACCACCTCAGCTTGCCACCAGTATTCCCATGTGGTGTAAAAGCAGCTAAGCAGCTACTGTGGGGCATAAGAACAGGCTTTCACAGCAGAATGCCCTCCAGGCTTGTGAAGGTGAATCTATCAGCTTCTTGCTCAGCTTATCCTCTCCTTGCACAGATGTCAATCATTCGTCGTCACCAACCTTGATGTGTTATTGAATAGCGACGGACGGACCCAGTCGGTATGTGATGTGTGCTATATCATGGATGTTTACAATCAGGAACATACATCACAAGGAAAAGATATCTTTGCACTGACATTGTGATTTAGGTATTTCCCATTGTTCCCATTGGTCAGAAAAATAATTTAAGTGGGCTGCCTGAGTTAAATAGGTAGAGAGAAGCCTGCCAGAGCCCTATAGGTTGTAGGCCTGTGCTTCAGTCTATGGCCCTGGGCATCTGAAGCAGAGGTGAGTGTAGTCTGGGTGCACAGGAAGCAGGAGAAGCTCTGTCTGAGTGAATGCATAGTTTTGCGGCTAGAATAATTAGGCTAGTTTAAGACCTGTATTTCATCTGTAGTGAATGACTCAGTAGAGTACTGGTTGTGTACATTGCGCTGAATTATCCTCCAGTCTAAATATTCAGTAGTATAGATTAGTCTGTGTGCACAGGGCTTGTCAGGGAAGAGGTGATGTTCCTGTGTGATACAAATGCTGTGTGTGTGTGTGTGTGTATCTGAACTCACCTTTTTAGCATTTGGGGTCACTGTGTTGTGGTCAGGTGTTGTCATGCAGCACATAGCTCTATACCCAAACTTCCTTCAACTCTGTTTAGTCTGCCTCACTTAACATATACTCCAGATGACCACACACACACACACACACACACACAGACAAAGCACCCCCTCCCTCGTCAGTCAGTCATTTAGTGTTCACGTGGCCTCCCTCCTCATATGGAAACCTTTATGTTCGCTCTATGATCTAACTGTTCCAGCTGTAAGTTCATACTTATTTTTCACCAGTAAATCTAAAGGGAAAATGCAGGAGAGGACCGTGTTCAGATGCAGTGGAACTGGCACTCTGACGTGGCACATTTTACTAAGATTTTGTTAAATTCTCACCTCACGTGTGGTAAATCTAAATCTCAAACTCTGACTCGTGAAGCGCGTTTCTTCTTGCAGGAAGTTGCATTCGCTTGAGCCATTTTGCCTCCTCTAGATGAATTAATTTACAAGGCTGCAAAATAGGGGGATTAGGTGTGCGGGATGGCTTGTTATCTGTGTTTTCCAAACCTAAAAATCCTGGTATGGTGGAACACTTAGGGACCTATTTTCGTGCCGGCGCTGGTGAAGCGCAGTGACTTTGCGCCGGCGAGGTGGTAATTTCGTTAAGTGTGTGTGTGTCTCAGGGGTTATGCGAATGAAGAATTTCCATTTCTCTGTAACAGACAGTAAAAGGTTTTCTTACCCATGGATGCACATGGATTTTCATGTTGGATGATTATAGATGGGGTTATCTTGATTGCTAAGAAAAGAGATAAGAAAGAGGGTGCTTGTGCTTGTTTATGGCGAGGCCACATCATAAAATTCCTAAAAGTCGATATCTATAATCGGTGATTGGCCGAACAAGCTCAAACTGAGCCAGTGAGTCTCTCAGGCAGCAGCTGGCTTTGTCTGGATAATGCTTTTATTATTAAGCTGATGATTAATTAATGTAGAGGAGTAAAGCTCAGCTCATGGTTTGACAATGCTGCTGCTGGCTGACAGATTCCTTTTCCCTTCCTGATTATCTGCAGGCTCTGAGCCAGGGTCAATAGAGTATTTATCTAACCCATGGCTCACCTGGCCAACAATGGGTGAAGTACAGCTGTCTGGTTGCTATGCTGATACCACACAAAAGCCTGCCTTTCCTTTTCAGCGTTGGGTTATAGCAGGTAGAAGTGGCACAGGCATTTCAGCAAGCTACACATTGAAGTGTAAGCTACCTTCACACTGCCTTTTTCAGCTAGGCCCCTGCAGACTTCTGTTTGATTTTTTTTTTTTCACTTTAACTGATGAGGCTTTCACAAGTTGTTAAAAGAGAGATGATTGTTTCAACATCTGCTGAATGTTTTGCCATGTCATTGGAAAATGTAGTCTAGCCCCCTTAAATGTGGCTGTCTGACTAGAAGCCTAGAGAAAAACTACCTGCACCTTCAACCTCTGGTGCCGGCTTCGCTTTCAGAAAAAATAAAAATGTCGAACGGTCTCTTGTTTTGATGATTCATTAAAGTTTTGCTTTCCCCAAGATTTTTGCGGCGGAGTAATTTTTGGCAGTCCCTGAAAGTTTTCTGTGTCTAGACAACAAGCAAGAATTTTATTATTACAGCCCTCGAATGCCAGGATTTATAAAGAACCACCCTTTCCCCCTTTCCTTACCCCATCCGTCTTCAAACCGCCCCGTGGAATGAAGCTCTCGGTATGTTCTCACCCCTGCGAGTGTTTTTGTTTTGGATCTTGGCATGGCCGACGCTGATTTACAGGGATGTAATTCCATAATGCGGGCGAAAAGGGAACACTGAGCGCCGCGCCGTTTGCGGTCATCTCGGGTTCCCCTCCGCGCTCCGCTTTCACGCCGCGCGGGAACCCCCGGGGTCGCCGGCGTGTCGGATTATACCCCGCCGTTTCATTGATACATTTGTTTTCAGTTGACTTGTGGATTTTCCTATTACGTCTAGCACGTTTAGCACCGCCGCAGCACAGCAGCAGACGTAGAGGAACATCGCTCTGGTGAGGAGTCGGCCGTGCGCAGCCGGTCGATCGTCCATAACTCAAGATGGATGCCCCTTGATATCCGATCGGGCCGTGATGATTTGTTTTGAAACGTTACGATTAAAATGACAAATTGAAGCTGGCTTATTATCTCAAGGCAACGGGTAGCTGAAGCAACACTCTCCTTGGGTCTCAATAAAACACTGTTTAGCAGGATTTTGGCGCAGGGGGCGGCGGTGACTCAGTAATGAAATCTCACAAGGCGCTGCCAGTCTCATAACTCAGCTTTACTGTCCACCAGTCATGGCAGATGCTCTGATGACCAGTGTTTCACCACATAACACACTGGGAGTTTGCAACCCGTCTGTTGGACCAACACTGTCTGCCCATCCAGTCAATAATCTGTCACCAAACCCTTGCTATCATAGGGTGTTTGGCAATAGGTTGAGTACAGGGAGACTTTTTTGTGATATTACTAAAGGTTTGGAGGATAATGGTAATAATAATGTATAGGAGTTTAATATATTCTGTATGACATGTAGCCTAGACCTTCCCTTTAGTCCCAATAGCTTTGAAAACACTTTGCTCAGAGACTTTGGTTGTTGCAGCTAATCCCACAGTACGTTCTAGCTTTATCTGCTATTCAAATTACTTTTGAACTTGGTGGCATCCGTGCACTTCTGAGCAGGAAAATGGAAAGACTGAACACCTCAGTGTTGCATAACAGCCTCTTACCGGAGAGGCGGTGGGCTTCAATATGCAGAACGCATTAAACTTTCCAAAAGTGCTTCAGGAGGATTTTCCTGCATTATATGCAAGAGAAATCTCACCTTTTCTTTCATTTTTTTTTTTTTCTTTTTTTTTTTAAGGCTAGAGCCTAGATTTCTGTCAGTCTCACTTATGAAGGCAAACTATTTAAGAAGTGTCTGAATTTGGAAGGCACTTTGATACATGTGGATTTGACTCTTCCTTGCATCCTGTCTCTCTCTCTTCCTTTCACTTCCTCTCAGTACTGTCCCTCTCATCATGTGTCTGTCTCTTACACACACACATGCTGGGCTCTTTCCTTCTTTTTTCCTCAGTCTTCACTCTCTCTTTTCTCCTTCATGAACAGGACACCCCCCCATCTCTCTCTCTCTCTCTCTCTCTCCCCCTCTTTCTCTCTCTTCCTCCCTCCCTCACCCCCGGATCTCTCTCTCTCTTTCTCTCTCTTCCTTCCTCCCTCCCTCACCCCCGGATCTAGCCCAGACAGCTGACAGACGACTCTGCCGGTGCGGCTCCAGTTTGGTTTTTTTTTTCTTTATCTGTTCTTGACTTGTGACGCACATACACACACGCACACATGCACACACACGCAGCACACATACACACTTCCTGTCCCTGTCCGTCACCGCAGTACAATCTAGCTAAGATAACCTAAAGCCATGGTTGTCAAAGTAGGGTCTGGGGACCCGGAGGGGTCCTTGAGGGGGTTGCAGGGGGTCCCCAGCAAAATGAGGAATAGTTCAAGTCATGTATAATTTGATTCACTAGAAATTATCCCAGTTAGAGAATGCATAAATGACTATCCAAATGAAAGGCTGCATTCTCACCACTTTTATCTCCCCACACACAGTGTAGACAGTTCTACAATTCAATACTAAACTAACAAAGGTCTTCCTATATGGTACAACAAAATCTTATCAAATGTGTTTAAGCTGCCTAATGTGTGTCTATTGGAACAAAAGCATGTAGCCAAGAAACGCAAGTGATGCTATTGAAGGAATGTTGTTTGTAGCCTTATACTTGGCTATGGATTCTTTGAATTATTTGCAAGGTTTGGAGAAACACAACACAAGAAGTAAGAAAACACAACAGTCTTACTGGCTAGCTGTGCTGCATCCAACCTCAATAAGGGGATGTCAGACTGACCTAGTCTTGTGTTTTCTGCTCTATCTAGAGGGCTTTTAATGTTGTCCTGAGGTCCATCACTGTTACCAGGGCAGTGTCGTAAATGTTAACTAGTTTTTGCCAGTGGGTGAAGAAAAGGTTTTTCACTCCTCTGTGGTAGGTGTTGCATTAAAAAACCCAGCGGAAGCAGGAAGGCAGGTTAGGCTGTATGGATCACGCTTCCCTCCCCCTCACTGTTCTCCTGCTACTGTTTCTGCGGTCAGACTGCCCACCACAGTGTGTGTGTGTGTGTGTGTGTGTCTGGTAGACCATTCAGCATGTCTACTGTACACACACACACACAGCCATTCCAATGGCATCCCTCTCTCTCTCTCTCTCTCTCTCTCTCTCTCTGAGTCTGTGTTTTCAGTTTCAGCGTGGGAGAGAGAGACACGGAGGACATGAGCGATGCAGTGATTTTCATAGCGGTGAAGGGGATCAAGTAGCTCGGACGGCGCCGGCGTGCCACGCCATCCCACTCCTCTGTTTAACATATTCACAATAACAGCGGGATTTCCCACCTGTTTTCGCAGGTTCACAAAAGAGTCACGAAAGCAGCGCTGCACTGATTATTGAATTTACTGTTAGAAAACAGGCTTTAGCGCTGGGCATTTTCCTATATGGGTTACTTGTAAATAGAAATTGAGTTATCACAGTTTTAGGCTACCTCTGTGAGCAGTGGCACGGTTGGAGTCGGCTGCAGTACGTTTTCAAACAGTGTCAGGTTCTCGCTGTCTGGTGGTAGATGTGCTTTTTTTCAGCCCTCATCCCCCCCCAGGCAACAAAAAGCCCTGGACTCCACCGTGAACGTCTGCCAGGTTCAGCTGAATATTTATGTGTACACAGAGATGGAGAAAACCGCTGCAGCCCGAAGTAACCTCTCTCTCCCTGCCATTCACGCACACAGACGACGACAGGAAACATGGCCTAGCGCCGCTCCATCTCACTCGCTCTCTCTCTCTATGTCTATCTTTCTCACCGTCTGTCTGTCTGTCTCCTCCTCTGTCTCCACAGTAGCCGCCTATCTCTCACCATTCTTTCTCACACGTCTGCCCACTCGCCGTTTAGCTCGCTCGCCCGTCTTTCTTCCTCTGTGAATAGGGTGGTGAATAGAATAGCAATATGAATGGAAGCGCGCTAGGTGCAACTGGCATTTTGCTTAGGAGTAGTTAAGGCCCAGACGCAGTCCAATGATTTGGTACTTCCCTAGTGGCGGTGCCATATTGTTAGTGGGTGGCGGGCCTTATGCTGACTGGTGGCACGGAGCTGTCATGCGCCCGTACGTATGAGAGAGGAGAATGTCCATATGGCACGTTATCTGTTTGTGAGTCATTAGATTATTGCTGCGATTAGCTTTAATAAAAGACCAAATTCAGTACTGTATTAGAGCTGGATATTCTTTGATACTGGTTTTGAAGCTTCGGTTCAGACAGCAGCTTTATAACAGTACTTTTTACCATGGCGGTCTGGTCATATAGAGCCAAATTCAGGTCAGTCTGTCGGGGATGAGACACTTCACTCTATACCTGGAACTTCACATTTTAGCTGCAAAGTCTCACACAACCCCCACAATCCCCTTTACAGAGGGAATTACGCGTCATTACCACACTTTTCAATACTTGATGATTGTAGTGAATGATTGCCCTTTTCACTATATAATAGAATAAGCTAGTTTCTGTTCATTTGTGAATGCCATTTGATTTTCTCAATACAATCCTTTTTCTGTTGTTTTTTCTTATTTCTTTCCACTGTAGTCTGACGCTGATTCAGGGCACGCTCAAGACTTCTGTCTGAGATTTGAAGCGTGGCATTTTTACAGTCTCAGCCATTCCTCTTCTAATCTCAGCTGAAACTAGGCTATGAAATTATATGTCTGTGCCTGCGTGAGTCTGAGTGTGTGAGATGTGTGTGTGTGTGTGTGTGTGTGTGTGTGTGTGTGTGCATCCGTGCATCCCTCTCCTCCAGTTACCCGTAGAGTCCCTGGTAGAGGCCAGTGTATTTAACATGCAGGCTGTCCCTTGTCATCAGCAGGCTCGCTCCCAAAATGGTTGTGGGATGTAGAAAGAACTGGTGCAATGTATTGCCCAGGGACTCGTCTCTCAGCCTTCCTCCATCACCCCCTCTCCTCCCCCCTCTCTTTTCTTCTTCTCTCTCCTTCTCTTCATTTTTTCCTGTCTTATTTTTTTTCAACTCTCCTCTTCGTTCCCCGCCCCTCCTCTTTATCATCCTTCTCTTCTTTTGCTTCCCTCCTTCTGTTTTATTTGTCCCTATCCCCTCCTCTGCCTCCTCTTCTCTCACACCCCCCCCGCCCCACCCCGTCTCTCGCTGTTTTCCGCTTCATAATCACTATCGTCATCCTCCTCAGCCCCTGTCTTTTCCTCATCCCCTTGTTTCTCAGAGCTGATGGTCCATGCAGAGACTGCTAGCAAATGAATCATGGCATCCATATGGGAATGCACACACACTCACTCACAAAAACACAGATGTAAAACACACACCAACATGGCACGTACTTTGACACACAAAGACAGGCATGCACATGCAGTGCACACACACATATGTGCACACCATGCTGGGGCGCTGATGCAGTAGTTAGTGTGTGTGGTTTGAAGCACCCTAAGGAGATGAGCTGTGTAAGCTGCAGTGTAATGCCTGGTGCCAGAGAATACCCCCTACTGCACCCCCCACCCAATCCTGCTGTTGTTGCCTTTGGGATTATGTAAATATCAGGAGGAAAAAATTTGTTACATTATTTGCCATTTACTGCTATGCTCAGTCGTACTGTTTGCAAAAAAGTGTACACCTCCCTAAAATGATTTGACTAGTGTTTCCACTATTCTTTATTGAAAACCAACAGTTGCAGCTAGTTGCATACTAAAGCCATTGGCTTCAATGAGCAATGTTGTTGAGCTGATTTGCAAACAAAAAACCTTCTCTCACAATATTACAAGTGTTCCAAAAAGATGCCCCTTTTAAGAACGGAACACAGACTACTCACACTCACACTCACACTCACACACACACACACACACACACACGCTGTTTACTCTGGGTTTTTATGGGTTGCTTTACCTTGCACTATTTGCACTCTCATTTGAATTGCACCAAATGGAAGAGGGATGCAAAATGGCTGCAGATGGGAGCTCGTTGTGCCTTGTTTTTGTTTCTGCACTGCCTTTACTCTTGCTACATCTTACTCCAAATAAAAATCTACTCTCCTTTCCAGTTCCAAGCTCTCTACTCAAGACTACTTGTGTCTTGCACTTTTTCTTTACAATGTTGCTTACAATTAGCTATAGAATTCATAGGCATTGGCCTGTTCTGCTGTTGCACTTATTCCAAGTTGCTCTGGTGTCATATAAATGCCTCAATAATAAATTGAAAGCAAAATTAAAACACTAGCCTAAATGTAAACATACATTTTAGGCTACCTGCACAAACATTTCTTCCTCTTCTAGCCCCTGGTACTTTGACCCTGTGTGTTTCATATTCAGTGGTCTCTTATATTGTAGCTACACTTTAACAATACAGAATACTGATAATAAATGGTTTGGTCACTGGTTACAGCCTCACTGCGTTCCTAGGAAGGTTGCAGCTTGAGTCATGTGCGGTCAACTTCAGTCAAACTCTCTCTGTTGGCACAGAGGCTGAACTTCCATTAGAGGAAGCAGATGCAAATAAATGAAGGGCAGCTATTTCTCTGCTTAAGTGGGCATAATGAGTCATATGGGAATGGCATTCCAGTGGTATGATATTACACCTGACTGTATCCCAGTCAAACTGTAACTTGAAAGCTTCCCGTATGACTGTTCTGTTTGCTGTCTGAGTATTTAGATGAGCTTGACTACCTCCGGCTTATTTCCTCCTCCTCACTTCTTGCTCACTCCATCTTTTTCTCTCTGCTCCACGTCACCTCTCCTCCTCGATTCCCTACCGTACCAACTCTCCCATCTGTTCCACTTACATGCAAGCTTGCCTCCACCTAGAAGCTCTCATTTAGATTCTTCTCTGTGCTCTTTCCTCATATCAAGTCTCTCCCCACGTCACCTCCCATCCGTCTCTCCCTTTCCCTCTCATGTTGTCAGCTTGACAGTTAGTCAATCGACGGCAAAGGCTGGGCATCATTGTATATTTTCACCAATACTGCTCTCAGGTACCTGCATTATGCTGTAGCATAAATTGTAATTCCCTGAGTGATAATCTCATTTGCCATCTGCTTGTCTAAACAGAATCAAGCCTCGCTCAGTTGATTTTCACCTTAGAAATGCCCATAAACTAGCAGAAATCCTGTTTTTCATATCCAATATTTTACAGCGTTTTAGTACCTTGTGATAGCTCACTCCATTTTTAATATCCTGCCAACGGCTAACTGCAAACCGCGTTCCGGTGTATCCCCTCTCTGCTCTCCTTCCTCATCTCTCATCTCGTCTCTCTCCACCCCCCCTGCCACTCCCTCCCCCAGTGTTCCCAGTATGCCAGAATGTTGTCAGTGTCAAAATTCCTGGCTCCGAATTAGCGTCTCCCCTTTCCTTCCCTCCCCTCTCTTCTCCCATCTCTCCCTCCCTCCCTTTCTCCTCCACCCTCCGTACCTCCCCTAGTGTTTTTTCACTCTGCTGACTCCGTGCCACAGATTTGTGACTCTAGATACCCTCCTCCCCTCCTCCATTCCACCGTAGATTCCTGCCTCCATATGAACATTTCTCCTCCTTCATTTTTCCTCACCTTCTCACCCCCTATACCCCCCCACCCCCACCCCTCCTCCTCTGCATGGCGACTGCGTTCCACTCCAGATTGTTGGCGTCTCCTTGGGGAGCAGGGAGGAGGAGGAGGAGTAGGAGGAGGGGAGTGTCAGCTGGAGACTGCTGGCCTCTCAAATGAATGACATAATTGGCATCCCAAGCATTCACTGGGCTGGAGAAAGGCTGAGGGAGGGAGAGAGGTTGCAAAATGGAGTAATGGGTTTTCAGAGGAAGTGCAATGTAGATTAGAACCCCAGTTTGGCGACATAGTCCAATTTGGCGGCGAGGGAGGGATACGAAGTCGCACCACAGCAGCGTGAATTGTTGCAGTGTGTGCTTGGTGCAGTAACATAAAGGCAGTCACGTACACACACTTAAACTTCTAATGCTTGTGCTTGAGAGTATGTGCCTACACGTATTTTGCGTGTGTATACGTGTGTGTGTGTGTTCCTCTAGTGAGTGAGCGAGCCCGCCAGGGAGGCGTGAGGAGGGGAAGAGGAAGCTTTTTGTTTAGCAGTGGAACAATGCTGTGAATGAGACAGCGTGGGGCTGCAGCAGGAGTCATAACAGGGCAGAGGTGGGCCTGCCTGACCGCCTAAATGACTGCCGCTAATGGCTTATGGGATGTGTGTGTGTGTGTGTGTGTGTGTGTGTGTTTGTAAGTGTCAGCAGTTGTTTTTTTTTTAGCAGGATTTCAGGTTTGTGAACTTGCAAATCCAATTCATTTCTAATGGAAACAAGGTTGATGTTTTCTTGCTTTCCCCATGCATTATTTCAGGCTATTATGTGTGATGATTACATGAGAGCGAGAGGGAAAGAGAGAGAGATTGAAAAAGATTTTGTTAGTTTGGAAATTGCCCAAAAATTTTGGAACAGTGTGGAAAAATTCTGTTGTAATTCTGTTTTGCACCTCACATGCTCTAGTTAGTAGGTAGATCAGCGTAAATCATACTGAACATGAAAAACAAATCAGATCAAGGCAGTAAGGTCTGGAAAAGTATGGAATTTTAAAATTGAAACTGTGTAGGAACCCTTTTAAGCAAGGCTGAGCGTAGCAGCCTGGGTCGCGGCACAGAGCCCACAGCGGCTGGCAGCAGGTAAGGTGAGGTGTGTGAAGGTAGGAGAAATTGAATTCTGTTCCTGGCTTCAGGCCACATGCACATTTCAATACTTTGTGACCTAGTTTTGGGAGCAGCGGGGGATCTATTCCTTCAAAGTATGACTTTTTTCTTCTTCTTGTTTTTGTGTTACCAATCTTCCCACTTCCACAGTCTTTGGGTGCAATTTTGGGTAAACTAACCTACCTGAGGCGTAAAGCTTTTCTCACATACTCGGTAGTTTTCTGTCTAGTTTTTTTTTTTTCGGTCATTAAAGCTTTTAAGGGAGGTGTCAGCCCTTTAGAAAAGATCCAGGTTCAAGCTCAACTCGTCGGTAGACAAGCAACCCCCATTGTCACTCGCACTCACACAATTTTGACAGGGTGTGGTTGTACAGGCTTGGTTGCACTCATTTCAAATGATGTGTGATCAAACTTGACACCACTCATTGAACTCTTAAAGATGTCTCGAAGGCTGATGTTTCGCATTTTACATCCTCCTTAGTCTGGTTGGGTTGCATTTAATTGCGCTCCACCAGGTTGTGTTCCAGTTTCTGTGCGGAGGTAGCGACTTTTAGGTCATTGAGCGCTTCTGTTTGTTATCCATCTCGTATTTTGTTGCAGACAGGTTAAACCTCACCATTTGCCTGTCAGAAAAGGCCTTGAGAGAACAAAGACAAATGTTCACTTATGCAATATTTGAAGTGCTACAAGAATGGAAGTTCTTTGTTCACCCTGAAAGCCTTTGCCCTAAAGGGGTTTTGGCTGTGAGACTCGCTGGGCTTTTTCAGGCTTTTTTTTTTAGGCAACCAGATTCACACTCCGGTGTTGAACATTTCCTCTTAAACAACCCTTAACCACAGTGTTGACCGTGCTAATATTTGGTAACACTTGACATTTACGGGCGTAATGTTGTGTGGATAAAATACCAGCACAGCAATACACAAACAAATTGGCTCATTAAAGAATCATGACTGAGTTAGACTGATGTTTTGCCCTGACACACATTAGGAGGTCGAAATGCTGTGCAAGTTTTAAATAGCATATCAATATTATTACAACCCCTTTTTTCTTCTTTTCCCTATGGAGGGGGTTTATTCATGGAAACCACAATTCTGCCTTTTTGTGATTCTGCATTGAAGCAGAGTTGTTTCTGATAGCATGCAGGTTTGATGGCACAATGTTGAAAAGAGCCAACACAGATGGAATCATGAGCACCATTTACATCCCGTTAGCCATAGTCTACTATGTTGCATTGATAGTGGAAGATATGAAATGTGCAATTTGGTCTGTTTCCCTTACATTAAAAGCACATGTGTGTTCCAAAATGTGCACCCTTACAGTAGAAGCCCTCTTTGCACCTGGAACCTGTGTCTTTTCAAAGCTCCTTTAAATTTGTTTAAAGCCTCTGTGTTGGCATAGTTATTCAGTTTGTGTGTGTGTGGTCTATTGCAATTTGTAGGCCTGATAAGTTGTGATCACTGGGCTCTGTGTTACTTTTCATTTACAAGCATATGTTTTTTTTTTTTTACAATAAGAGGGGATAAAGGAACACAACTAAAGTAAATTCAAGTGATTCCATTATTTAGACATGAATGGTGATGCTTAATATTAGAGGTATTCATCAAGTGGTGGAAAGAATGATTTGATTAGATCAAATCAAATCAAAATGGTGATGCTTTGACAATTGTTTCATACAGTAATACAGGAATATGGAAAATAATAGAGAACAGTGATTACAGACATTAAAAGTATATAGCACACAGATATAGATATATTGGCACTAGAGATGTACAAAGGCAATTTCGCCTTTTCGTCATTCATTATATTATTAGTATTATTGATGGCAGAGGGGCACAAAGCTCCTGCCGAAAGTAGCTTTTCTTGTAGCCCTATGAATCACAATGAAATCAGAGTGTGAGCTGCCTGCTGTTGCTACCCCTACTTTCATTCGCGACCAAAGCACATTTGTCAGACATGCATCTCTTGCCTTGCCATCTCTTTGAGGTGTCAATATGGGGGCACTTGTCTCCGTTTCAGCCTCTGACAGAAAACAGGCTATTTCATTCCATCTGACTGCTCTGCTCAATACTGGAGGTGGAGTGGAATCAGCAACGCAAGGGTGATACTGGATCAGTTGTCCCAAGTGTTTCCCCGATATTCATTCAATGATAATGGAACATTGCAAGTGAAAAAATTTAAAGCCACAAAGAACATCATCTGGCCACGTTGTTCTGCTTCTCTTGCCACCTGCACTGGAACCAAAATGGGCTAAAACAGAGGAGGAGGTGAAAAACATTATAGGACAAACACTACTGCAGCCTATCCAAGCATTGTTCCTCCAACCATTAGAAGTAGCCAAGCCCAGTCATTGGAGGCTGATTGTTTTTTTTGGCTCAACGCGGGTTGACTGTCCTGTCCTTGCAGTCCTGTTGGAGAATTAATTGTGATCTGAACAAATGGGCCACAAAATGCCTGTACTTGACTGTGGAGTTGGCAGTATAGAATCACGCAATCACCTACTGGAGTTACTGACCACAAACCCCTGGTCGGAGCAGTTCAGCTCTGTGGTTTGATAATGATACCAGAGTGTAAGAGGCCTGAGGCATGCTGGGGGTTCAGTGCACTGTAGTGCAAATCATATAGGCTACTGGCACTGTTGTGGACTTCAATACAGCTCCTGTCCTTTGTATAGAAAATCATATTCTAACTAATAGTATGAATCTTTACACCGTACACCTGCAAATTTTCACACAATTGCCGCAATGCTCATCTCATATTCAGAAAGAATTATACCACCGTGAATGAAGGGATTGATTCATACCATGATAAATGTCCAGTGATAAATGTACAGAATCTGCACAAGTGTACGAGGCTTTTAGATTAGGCATTCTGCAACACTTATATCTGTTAACCCAGACTTTCAAACCAAATGGCCTGATCCATCATTTTGTGGCGCAGTGTCTGCCGAAGCCCTTTCCAAAGAGAGCGTCCTGTTGGGCTTATGGGATTTGAATGCATGAGCCATCCCCCCCTCTCTTTCCCAACCAACAGAGTGATGCGTTAAGCAGCCGTTGCAAAAGGGCGACTCAGAGACTCCCTTGAGAAAACAAGTGGGAATCCCCTGAAGGCCCCCTGCCCCCGTCTGTTTACGACCTCTCACCTTTTGACCAGGACTAATGCCAACCTTCAGCCTGACCTTTGTGTTCTGACAGACAGGGACGTTACTGATCTCCAGCCTCTTTGGCCGCCTCCCCTTAGTTAGAGACAAGGTTAATGTTCTGTAATGAATAGCGAGGTGAGGCACTACAAGACTACAAGTTTGCAGTTCAAACTACATTACTAGTGCGCTTGCAGACCGGCCAGGAAGCCGTTCACCAAGGAGTTCGACCAGACTGGGCCAGACAAAATCAAACATATTTGAAATAATCTTTTTGGGCCAAAGGGCAAGAGTCTCCAGTCTTGAACCCGTTCACACTACCAGATAATCTGCGACACAGATTATCAGGATGGCCCAGTTGGGTTTAGAAACAGCATTAAAATTGAGTGTGACCTAGGCTTTAGCCACATCTCTGACTCTGTGACTTATGTATTTGTTTTTTTTGGCCTGACACATCAAACAGCAAACAAATGATTAGTGTTTTTTTATTTTTATAGCCTCTTTTTATAGCCCTCAGATGTAAGTTTGCAGGCTTAATGAATGTGTGTGTTTAAATGGTACGCTTACCCTACCAGTTCCCCTGGGGATGGGAAGCTATGGTTGACCTCTGGAGCATGATGACACATTGTCTGGGTCACTGATGGGCCACTGTCTGTCTCCAAGCCCCTCAGCTACCAGACAATGGTAAAGGTACTATCCCCCTTATGTTAGTTGCTTAGAGAGATAGGCTTGGTTTGGCCATGTGTGACTGTTGGTTTGATTTACAGCTGGCTTCAGAGTGTGGAATGGGGTGGCTCACCTACAAATGGTCCATAAACAGCAGCTGTTTCAAATCCCCTTACCAGACAATGGAGCAAAGTTGACCCCTTGTTGACCCTTTTACCACTGTCACAGCTTGGTTTGGGATGAGGGTAGTGTTGAGTGGTTGAACTAGAAAATGACAAAATATTTTGGTGAAGAATTTAAGTTAACCTGAGCTCTTGTTAGGTCCAGGGAGACCAAAACGTTACACTTTAAATAAACCTGTGTTGGCATTGCAAGAGCAGTGTGCAGGATTTTTATTATCCAAGTCTTTTTCTCTACTAGAAGCCAATGTTTTTTTTTCCCAGCTGAACATGGAGGACAGACTATGACTACAGATCCAATCAGATTTTGACCAGATATTGAGGAGGTCTTGGGTATTTTTTGATTGATTAATGAAATAAATAGAAGTCTTTACAGAAGTTACACTGTCTAGCAAGGGCAAAGCTGAGTTTTAATAGTTGGCCGTGTTCACACCAAGCATGTTTGGGGCAGTTTAGCCGCACTGATACGCCTGAAAATGCAGGTCTCTGTCCTCTTCCAAGAGAACTGCAGTGCGATTCGTTGGGAGTGAGAACGTAATTCAAACCAACTACAGGAAACAACCCCAAAAAGCAAGGGTTTATGTGTATAAGGAGACAGATGTTGGCATCTGTTAGCCAGCAGTTACTCATGCTTGGAAAGCCAAACATATCAAAATGAACTGAGGGCAAAATTATTACTTATATTCACCTGTTGCTCATACTCATATTCAGCTATTTTTTTCATGTGTTCTTTACTTTTATGAATGCCAGAGAAGGTAAATTATGGCAAAGAGCACAGACAACTCCATCCTGCTTAGCTAAAGTTACAGGAACTGGAATTGGATTTGTTTTGACATCCCCACCCTACCCCCAAAATCTCTAACCTCAAGGTTTGTCATCCCTCAAGGTTCGAGATGAGTCAAACCTCTTTCTAAAAAAGCTGTGAGTACATGTGATTTTTATACAAGCCCTGGTTCGCTTTAATTGGGCAGGGTAAACGTAAACGAACCAAATATAAACGGTGTAATCGTACCCTTAGTTTGTGAATGACTCAGCTGTCTTATTTTAGCCCTATTGTTTTGAAGCCAGGCTGTGGTTCATTCAAAATTCAGCAAGAGCTCCTTTTGCTGTCCCACAGTTATTACAATGCACCTTGTGAGTCTAAAAGGTCAGCCATCTAGCAGCAGTCACCAGAGGTAATGTCTTTGGAGAATCCCCCTTCCAAGAGGCTTAGGAGAATCCCCGGTGATGTAACATTAATGGAGGGTTGTCAGCTGCTACTCTGCTTACTTGTTGTTCTTAAGACGCTGGTGTGCGGCCAGTTTTGCGGTCGCCCCACTTATTGTTGGAGTGAGGATTTGTGGTGGGGAAGACGATCCATGGACAGCACTGTGGGACAGCTTCACCCCAGGACTTACTGGCAGCTTCACTGATTTCTAGTTGGCCTCGCTTCCCAAGCTAGGATCTGAATGAACATTAAAACTACATTAGCTACAACACCTCATTCCCAGCATTTTTCACACCATTTCTCAGGCCACCATCATTTTCAAAATAGATTTTCTTACAACCCAATACTATTTTTAGGCCATGATGCAGGGTAATTAAAAATACTCCTGTGCTGCAGTGTTCCATTCAACTTGCCTTGCACCAGATCTCAGCTTTGCTTTGATAACATAGCTAATACCTTTTGATTCCAAATTCTTCAGAATATCTTTTGGAACCACTACAATCTTCCTGCAACCCATTTTGGGAGCCTAACCCAGGGTTTGAGAAAATAATGTTTTTACAGTATCTTAGACACTGAGAAGCAGTATGCTCCACCACCTCGTCTCATTATGTCGTAGGTGGTAATTAGGGGTAACTTAAATTATTTTAGTAGTTTATAATTACTTATAATTAGTCCTTTTAGTTGCTTTTTAGGGTTAGGGTTATGTTCTCTAGCATTGATGGCATTGATGTTCTTGCTGCAGTGGCTCTCTGCTGCTGTATAGATAAAGGTTGAACACTGCTGAGAAGCTCTCTAACACACTAAACCTCCTGAGTGAGAGGTCTGTCCAGATTTCAGGGACGAAAAGCTCATCAGCTCATCTATAATGCAGACCTTTGTGTGTCAAGTAGACTCGCTGGGAGTTAACCAGTGTTAAACTCGAAGAGTACCCTCTCCTCTCTTCTTTATTTCTTTTTTTTATTTTGACTCTCTAATTATCATTATCGCTCCTTTGCCTTATCAATCCCTTCATTGAGCCTTGTTTCCATCTACCCATGCTCTGACCAGCAGCAGCCAGCAACAGAGACTGTGAGAGGTCATTGATGATGATGAAAGAGGCTTTTACCTCCATGGTGGTTGCGGCCGAGACAGTGGAGCAGTGTGCAGGTTAATCCCTTAATCTTCATTAGCGTAGTTTGGTAACCGGAGAGCCGAGTCCCCCTTAGCGCTCCATACACTCAGTTTAACCTACCAGCTACTTACTGTTCAGCAGTGGTGAGCACCCGAAGCAAGAAGCTGCCACCACAGCTAGAGGGAAACAAGAAATTTAATTTAATTTACGTTGCATTTCTCACGTTTCCTTGGCCTCTTTCGTTTATGCCTTTAAGCCATGCCCTTTTCATGCCTAAGAGGTAGGGAGGAAAAGTTAAGAGGAAGAAGAATTTAAAACAATTGGAAAGCAACCCTCCCCTCCCCCCTCCCTCCTACACACACGTCCTCCTTAGTTACGACCTCCCATGTGCAGGATAGCCTTTCATTCCTGAAGGTTACAACCTTTCCTTAGAGCTCAGTATTGTCATGTTAGGCTATTGTGAAGGCTAGATCTGCCCATTCTCCAAACAGTGAAGCCAGAATATGATGCATTTTGTCGTGCCATGGGATCCAGTCTCCTCATGGAGACCTACAAGAAACACGCCCATGATCCATTTTGCGTTCTGACCTATAGGTTAAGATGCACAGTCAGGCTAGATAGTCATTGCCTGTAGCTTCTGGATATTTCAGGTTATAGCAGAGCTGAACTATGGCCATGCTCTTTGCTAACCTGTTTCACAGCCTGCTCTGAGCTCTTGTTCAATCATAAGGATTTAGCCTGAATCAGATAATTGTCTTTGGTATCAAATAAGAATTTCAAACCGGTAGACAAAATGAAAATTGTCTCTAAATAACCCCAATAAAATTTGCTGCTAATCCCTTGGAATACATATGCACCAAATAGGCTTACACATCGATCCTCAAGGCAAGGATTTAGGGCCTGTGATGATGACCCACTTATACTTTGGTAGCTGATTTTGTCTCCGAGTTGGACGGTCTGTCCACAAGCCGTCCTGCCAAGACTTCAGACCCCTGCGACAGTATTTTTCTCCTGTTTTTCTCCCGTCTGCCGACAACACAGTGTCCATTTTGTCCCGCAGGAGGCTTTCCTGGCTGCCTCCAACTTGGCCCGTGCCCAGACTGTCGGCTTTGGCAGTGTAATTTCCCCTGACGAGCTGATGGTTAGTTTTTATCCAGTCGGCCCAGTCAGTGTAATTTGGTTTGTGTTGTGATTGTCTGTTCCCATGTTGTGATTCTGTCTGATTTGTCTGGCTGTGTCATTTCGGTCGCTGTCACAGTCTCCGCGCTGAATGGGTGTAATGCTAGGTTGGTTTCCTCTGCCTGTCCATATCTTTTTCGGAAGTGGTGCTTGTTTCTCATTCGTGGCGGGTCCAGATACTCTGACATGATCTAGTGTGTAATCTGCATGCACGGTGTCTCCAGCACAGAATTGTTTTGGCGAAGAGGCCTGTGTGTGCTTGAAAGCTGAAAGCAATGGGTCATTTCAAGCCAAGTGGTGGGTGTACGCTATAGGGGTGTAATGATATGCTCTGCTCATTAAACCCTTTCATATGCAATAGCGGCTTCATCGTGAATTGTCTTTTATTCAAGAAATAAAGTTGAAATTGAGATTAAGCTGCTTATAGGCTTGGCTTCTTCTTCTTTATAATATGAATGATTAAATGGATAAGGAGGATAGTGTTACAGCAGAATTAAATAATTTGTGAATTTTATTAATTTAGTAGTTTGTCATAGAACATTATGGCCACATGATATTGTGAAACCACATACCTTCAGGCAGCCGCATCGGTCACATCACATCACACCACATTCTTTAACCTTATTCTTATGACATTTCTGCTTTTTTAGACAGTAGAGGGTGAGATGCAAGGAGAGAGTGGATGACATGCAGCAAAGGTCGAGAATGAGCCCACTGAGCCACCAGGACACCACAGAGAATCCATTTTGTTTGTTTCCTTTTACTTAACTCCTGTAGTTCCGAACTGAGTGAGAAAAATAGCCTCTCGCCCTGGGAGCGAGGCTGGAGGGGAGAGGCGTCACCTGCGTCCTAAACCTGCATTAATAATAATGAACTGGGAGAACCGGCAGAGAGGCTAAACAAACTGTGTCTAGCTCTCTCTCTCTGTCTGCCTCTCTTTGCTTCGTGCTGAGCACCAGTCCACATGTACTGATAGAGGAGTGGGCGGGATTAGCATGACTGTCTGTCTTTGATGTTACTGGCAGTCCAGGATGTTCACTGAATTCCTCTTGCATCTCTCCAGCTCACTTGGTTCCGAATACGTCCACCGTGTCACTTTCCTTTGCCGCCGCCCTTCATCACTGATGCGTCGTCTCCTTCGTCTCGCTCTGTGACTCCCAGTGGATTGTCTAGCTCGCTCCGCAAAAGAAAGCATTGGCCTGCATCGCTCCAGCCGGGGCCCTCTAACCTAGCAGGAGAGCGACATTTAGACAGAGGGAAATAAAGAAAAGTATGGCTTAGGAGCACTTCAGCACTCAAACACAGACACGCTCTCCCAGTCTCTGTCTCTGTGTCTGTTGAAAGCCATTGTATGTTGGCTGTGGTGCGAACCTCAGGGAATCGCTTCATACAGGAAAGAATGCTTGTCTGCTCAATATTTTACAAGGGGAGCCTCTTAAAACTGTTCTCCTCCTGGCCCGTAATGGGACAGCGAGGACGGACAAGCGGATATATAAGCATAAGGACAGCAGTAGTTACCAAGGGGAAACTGTGTTGAGTTCTACAGCCAAGACAGAAATTGGTAAATAATGAAACCATTAAAAGTTAGCAGAGCATGGGCCAAACATGCTACCAAAGAAGACTGTGGAGTTGGAATACAAAATGTTACTGAACACTAATGACCGATATTTCAGAGTAGCCTAATCTAAAATATAATCTTAAAAATTGGAGAGTTGGTAATATCACCAGCAGGAATGTCCTCTGACTATACATACTTGGTTATGTCCTAGATTTTTGTGCATACAGTTCTCGGCCTATTTGGCCTATTTGTGTTTTCTCTAATTTGTGCACACCTCATTTTTAACCTGTCATTAACATCTCTCTCTGCCTCCTCTCTTCCAGTCCTGTGTGCGAAGAACCTTGCAAAGAAAGACTTCTTCCGTAAGTAGAGCCTATTTTTACATGTTACTATTCCTGTCCTGTTGAGTCCCTTGTGCATTAGAATGGGCTTTGTCAGCAGTGGCAGCTCACTTGCTTTTGAAGCCTTGCTCTAAATGAAGTCCCCTAGGAGCCGTCTGTCTGTTATACAGACCAGGAGGCCTGGCACACAGAGGGACCCACTGCTAGCGAAGTGCTAGTAATACGTAGAGCAATTAGGCCCACTGGTACAGAGGCGCTACCTAGGCTTCATTAAGAGACTCTAATTAGATTGGACAGAAACGGCATTTCATTCAATCCTGTCCAGGGCCAACCCTGAATGGTGATTACATGGGATTGACAGCAAATCTCCAAGTATTGACAAGAAGACAAATCACCCCATGATTGCAGCAGGATATAGAAACTGTCATACTAATTTTGTTTGGGGGGGAAATTAGTGAGCTTGTCTAGTGTGAAGCGGTACAAGACTGAAATGTGAGAGTGACACTGGCAACAGCCAGTGGGAGTTTAGATACAGGGGGAAGAAAAACAAAATTAACTGGAAGGGAAATCGCACCCACTCATGTAGATAGTTCATATCAGCTTTATATCAGCTTTATATCAGATTCCCAACTCCACTTGCTCCACTTGACAAATTGCTATACAATTTCATTTGGAGGAATAAATCTCATATAAAATAGGATAAAATGACAGCGAGCCTGGATCAGTCCACACATAATATGCAATAACAAATTAAATGAAAGAAGATTCATACAAAACATTTTGTAATGTAAACTGCAGCTTTCGCGCCATGGAGTAAGAAATGATAGAACATCTATTTTGTAATTATGTTTACAGTGAACTGTTCTGGACGAATGGGTAAACATTTTAATCGTGTGCGATCTGGCGTCTTCATGCGAGGCGCCCATCTTTGTCCCGTCGCGTAGTCTGAATAGTTTTCCAACCTGACGGCAAACGTTTAGTCTGAACTGCCCTAGTCGGGCAAGACTGGAACAGTCTTCTGGCCTGTAGAGAGTAGACTAATGAGAGTCTAGAGAAACTCAAAGATTGCTAAAGCACAATGCTGAGGTTGGGCCTAATGGGATCGTACACACACACACACACACACATACACACACACACAAACACAAACAAACAAACTCACACTGGCTGGAATACTATATATGCCTATTTGGAAAGCATTAGTAGGAAGTTGTGCATTGTTTTCTCTCTCTTTGTGTGGCTTCTAATTTACTGTTAGTCATCATTTAGCCTAAAGCCTTTTCATCAGCCTCAGTTTAAGTAATCAGGACAGAGGATCTTCCACCACCGCTGACATTAATGCAAGTGAAGATCTATTATCTAGCACCACAGACGAGTATGTTATTGGTAAAAGCGCTGAATTGCAGCAGTGGTAGAGTATTTATCCGGTAGGTTTGGTTCTACTTTTACCTGGTAGTCATGAACTCAATAACTACAGACTCACAAGTGGGTTTGTGGTGCCGTTTCCTCTAAATGATGCAGATTAAAACACGCACACAGAAACACACACACACACACACACACACACACACACACACACACACGAAGAGGGAAGTCCTAACATAGCATTTGGCTGAATGTGACTGAACAGGTTTGACTTGTGTGAGGTATCGGTGCCCAGAGACATGTACTCTAAATCATCTGAAACACACACACACACACACACACACACACACACACACACACACACACACACACACACACACACACACACACACACACAGAATGGCATTCATGTGAGCAAAAAAATAAAATAAAATAGAATCCCTTATCAGATTTCCCATTGAATGAGATACTGTGGAATGACATGCCTTGGAGTCGCTGTCCATATAGCAACAGCACTTGCACTTCCTCCCTTTGTTATGTAAATGATTCACATTAGAAATAGTTTCGTTGACAGCATTTACACGTAACCTTTTGGTCCCCACGGTTCGTTCTGAAAAAGAGACTAAGAATGTGGGTTGGAAAAACTTTTCTTTTTAAAACCCACTTTGAGTATTTTCTTTAACTTACCTGTCAAAATATGTACATTAGCCACAATACTAATGTATACATTGTGCCAAATTAGATTAAGCAATAGACAGCTGTTTTGATGAGTCTGGTGTCCCACCTTCTGTTTGCCACTTGTGTAATCCCAGGGTTTGTACAGTTGCTCCAGAAAGCCACTGCTCTTTACTTGGGTCTCTCTCTGTTTTGGCTTCACAGGATTGCCGGATCCCTTTGCCAAAGTGGTGGTGGACGGTTCAGGACAATGCCACTCCACCGATACTGTGAGAAATACGCTGGACCCCAAGTGGAACCAACATTATGATCTGTAAGTCAATGGGGGGGGGGGGGTTGTTTCTTGGAGCACTGTGGAACAACCTGACACTTAGGGGGCGGCCGCACTCATCCGTCTATCCATGTACATTAATTTCAGTTCACTTTCAATGAGAGTTGTCCAGACAGGACTGTTGACACGTCCGTCTCCATCAGATTTCCATCCATTTTGACAGACAGAAAATCAACCGGTTGAACTTTTCTGAACAGACCGATTTGTCGCCATCCGTTTGGCCAATTAGAAGCGAGGAGGTGCTCCTAGGTTTGTTTTGGAAAAATGGCAGCGAACACAGAGGGCTTGGAGGAGGCGATAATCAGTGCAGTGTACACCGTCCCATTGTTGTACGACTCGAAACTACACCTCAAGCGTGACAGCTCTTCCATGGAAGCGTGTGTCAGCTGCTGCTGAACTGCTACCCTTTTAATTAGTTGAACAAGACACATCTGTCACATGTGACTCCAGGCTAAGTGTCCCGGAAGTGGCACTGCACCTTCCCGATACATTTCAGCATTGCTTTACAGTACAATAGATCTATCTTTAGAGAGGATATTTGGTTAAGATACGTCACCTACTCACGGGTTCCTGTGAAATCTATTGTGACATATCAAGGAAGAACGCGAAAAAGATGAGGGAGCGAGTTTGAGCTAATAAATTCATTAAAATGTAAATGACTATAGGTTTAAAACATGACACTAGTTATAATGCATTTACTTACCCGTCACCACTAATTCTGAAGCATGCGCTAATGACGGAACCAGCGCAGCATCTGTTGGCGAAACTCAGACAGACCAAATATATTCAGCTTATGTGGCGTTTGCATTGTGGTTTCGGGGTCATCATTAAAGAATTACAAAAACAAAGCTGAAACGGAGAAAGCCTTGTATAAAATTGGGGTGATTGTAGGTTTTCCAGGTCAGTTTTTAAAACAACTCAACTCTCAGAAATCTGTCAGTCAAAAATTCTGTCCATTTTCTGACGGATGAGTGCTGCCACTCCCTCATGCCACTCATGCTTCATGAGGAAATGCACGGTCGTCCAGTTCCACACTATAAAACAGCTCCACATGATATGAACGCATGAGAGAAACATACTGGGACTCCCCAATGGTGTCACACTGTAGGCATGTTTCTATGTGGAGCTTCTATGATAAGTGTGTCAGGAATGTAGATTGAGACTCTCTGTTTCTGTGTGCAGCAGCAGCCATCTATAAACCATTTGAGCTGTTTTACATGCGAACAGTGCCTCTACAGTACAGTGGGATTTCACGCATTCCAGAGACCATAGGCCGCACCAAAGTCATATTCATGAGAGACGGGGCGGGGAGGGGGGCTCATACTGATACAATATTAATCTTAACATTCTCAAATGAGGTTCTGCCTGTTTTTGTCATTAGGAGAAGAGGTTTGCTTAACCGTTTTGTACACTATGACTCTGTCCCACTCCCAACTGCTAGATCGGACTGCTGTTCCTATGTCCTTTTGTGAATTGGAGTTTGTCAAACAAAATTTTTTTGACTTGAAATCTGGCTTGTCCACCTCCGCTGAGCCAATCTTGCATTTATATAAGCCTACCCAAATATAGAGTGCTTCTTTATTTCTTTTATCCCTTTCAAGATTAGCCACATATCAAACTTTGTGACTTCATGTGTCTTAATTCTTTAAATCTGTTCCTTTTGAAAAGCAAGAAAGCTCTCCTTTCACTTGTTGTCAATCTTAGAATTGTAAATGAAAATCATTGGCATGTTGGACAATAACGTGACGGTCAAAGAAACAAAAAATGATGCAGGAGAAAAATAAAAGTTGGTCATCATTGTTGCCAACTTTGCCCATTTAATGTTGAGGCAAAATATTGCTGCTATGTTGTCCTCGGCCCTCAGAGTGGTAAACATAAAGAGACACTCCATTACACTCCATAAGTGCCCCTATGAAACTATGTGCCTGAATGAGTGGCAGGAGGAGTGTTTTCACTGGGGCCATGTGTTGTGAATGTTCCCTGTATTGAGCCCTGTGTCGACAGGCCGTTCCAAGGAGTAATCACCCCGAAGGACCCAAAGGACCCACTGGCAACCAAGCTGATATGGTGACAGAGAGTGGGAGGGGAGACGGTTGTAGAGGAAGAGAGGAGGGAGAGGGGATGAGGAGGGGTGAGGTGGGGCAAGAGGGAGGGAGAAATGAAGGAAGAGGGAGTTGGAAATATGCAGTAGAAAGGAAAGAGCCATGGAGGGAAAGTTGGAGAATGAGGGGAAAGAGAGAGGGATGGTCGGGAGAGGCAAAAGGGGGTGAGCTAGGGAGCTAAAAGAGAGAGAGAGCAAGAGAGAGAGTTAGAAGAAGATGGGGGAAACTATGCATGGAGATGGGCATCTTGGCACACTGCCACGCTCAGCAGACTGAACAACACAGAGTTTAGGTTAAATCATCAATTAGGAAAAAAGAAAAACAAACACGACCTTTGGAATGAAGTGTGGGTTGTGGAAGAGGAAGAGTTTATTTGTTTATGTGTGTTTCTGCTTTGTACCCTGTGCATGCGTTCATCGTTTGCATGTTCATACAAATATGCCTGGCCTTTCTGGGTGCACACTTTCCTTTCCACACACACACACACGCACCTGTTTCCCCGTGCGTCTCCCGCCCCGTCAACATCAACCTCAGATCCCCTCTCTCCTTTACATCGCTCTATTCCCCTCCCAGCCGCTCCCCCTCTCCTCTCCCCCGAGGGGAGCGTTCCCCACCAGCGACCCCTGGCCTCTTCCTCTGGTTCAGGAAATGGCTGACATGCCACAGTAAGCAGATGGGAGTGTGGGCTTGGCGGACCGCCAGCTCGCCACACCCCCGTCTCCAGTCTCCAGCTTTCGGAGGCGGGGTCCGTTCCCGAGCCGTTCACATCGTGGCACCGATACCAGCAGGGTTAGGGGTTCGATTCCCTTAAAGGTCCCCTGAAAACACCCTGTGTCTCTAAATGCTATTTCAAAAACTGTAATTGACGCTTTATTTTTGTCTCCTATGTGGAGAAAATGTTTCAGGACACAGGGACAAAGCTGAATTATTGAAAAGGCGTTGTAAAGTGTCAAACATTCAGGAACCTGCAGTAGTATGTCGGGGTCTGGATTTGGCAGGTTGCCAGCCTTTGGAGGGGGGAGGGGGGGTGAATTCCCTCTTTTCCCCCACTTCACTCTATACCAAATGCTGTACGTTTAGTAGTGCGCAGGCCCTATGTTCTCATGTGGGCCCTTGGAACCTTGCCAGCCTTCCACACTTCCCTTCTTCATCCTGAGAGGGAGGGGGGGGGGGGGGGGCTGTCCCGGGTAATAAAATGTTGAAAGTATGAATGGCACGAACACCGCTAGGGTCAGGGGTTTCATTCTCCCCAGTGGCCATCCATACTAAAAATGCATCGCTAGTAGTTGCCAACTTGTCACCTCTCTCCTCACCCCCCACAATAAGCCTTGGAGGTCTGTCTGAAACACATAAGCACCAAAGAGCGAGCCACTCCAGACATCGATTGGTAACGGCAGCGGTTCGAGCTGGGGAAGATTCCTCTCTGCTTCATTCCTGTCTTGTTGTTCTGTTTCCCCCTCTCCCATTTAGCCTGCAACTAGCAGGAACCCTTTGAGAAATTCTCCCTCAGATTTATCCAACAGATTAACGACAGTATGCATAGTTCATCAGGTGTCCCATAGTCTGTCAGACAAAAGGCAGCCAGCTACTCGCCAAACTAGGCAAAATCTCTGTGCCTCCATTGTCGCTGGGAGCCGAAGTTCCAACACTGGATATTTGTTCCCCAAAAACAGAAATATTGGCCTGCAGTGGAAGCTTCGGCTCTCACTCAGTCCTACAGGCTTTGTACCACCCAACCACCAAACACCGAAAACAATGATGCTCATTGTGTTAGAATCAACATCAAACTTTTCTTGACTTAGTTGAAATCATTGCACTGGACCTTTAAACAAACACTTTCCCATTAAGAGTGAGAGAAGGAGAGTCTGTGGAAGCGTAGTATCCAGAGGAAGGAGGAGAGAAGCGAGGCAGGGTGGAGAGGTCAAGGTAACTTGGGGGATTATGTCATGGGGAGAAAGCGAGGTGTTTTGTGGGAAGCAAAGGAGCATCGACTCCACTGAAATAAATCAGATCAAGGTAGGTGATACATAGCAGCTGGATTCGTAGAATCTGTGCTCTGACTTCTTGTTGTCTACAGATGTTTACAACTGAAATTCACGAATCCTCGGTATGAAGAAATTTGGGAAGTCCTGCGGGTCTAGACTTAGTATGGGTTGGAAAGCTAATCTGGATTTGACCCAAGAAATATTTTCTTCTCTCTACTACTGCAGTCTGTAGGATTAGGAGGGCTAATCCTTTTTTTGTTGTTGTTGCCGTAACCACTTGATAAAGTCAGTGTGTCTGTGAGACAGACCGCTTCTGACCATGTTGTCTCAGTGTCTGGCAGCGGCTTGAATCTTGATGTCAGTTAGTAGATTCCATACCAGACCTTAGTACTCATCTCATTTCTGTGTGTATGTTTGCTTGTCACTGAGCGCACTCCCAACTGACACTGACCAGTAGGTATGACTAGAAGCATTTAGTAACCATTTAGTCAGACTGGAGTTGATGGTACAGCCTCTTTTGGCAATTGAATAATTTGTTTATGACAGTTACAGTGAACAGAGAACGGAAAGTAATGTAATAACCAGTCAAAATGTCATAAAATGTCCCTCTAAATGAGTCAAAAATGTATTAAAACCTGTTAATCTAATTAGATTAGTTTGATGATTATTGCACCATTAGGGGTCTAACATTTTTTAGCTGACGATGTAATAATATTGACTAATAATGTAATGACTAGTAAGGATAAAAGGAATGTAACAGTGTTTCAATAGCCTTCTTGCAGCCCATAAAAGCGACAGTATACTAACAACAAAGTCAAACTAGCCCAAAAACAGAACCGCAGCTGAACACAGTGCCGCATACAAATGTGTGTATATTCGATGCGGGGTTCGTATTGTTTTTTAACACCCCGCGCCAGTGGGGGCGCATGAAGATTAAAGAGGGAAAACGGGAAATAGCGGTGACAAAACTCAGAGAACAACAACAGTGGCTGCGATGAAAGAGTGACAGAGGCGGCTGAGGGAATATGAGGATTTCAAAGCCGTTTGATCGGTCATGAAGGTGCAGATATCCTCTAACGAGCTCAGCGAACCGAGCCTCGAAATGATTCATTTTTAACTAGTTTAGCAGGAGATGTTAGCACAGAGCTGTAAACAAAAGCAATGAACTGGAAAAGGAAATGGAGACACTTTTCCATAAGGCAACAACAAGCAATTGTGATATTTCAGACCAGCTGCAGACGGTCACACAGTTGGGACTGCTGTGCAAAGAATTGGACTTGTTCAGACAGCAAGCCTGCACACAGCAGAGTCTGAAGCTAATGTGGCACGTCATGCTCAAATGTCCTTTTGTCTGTACGAACCTGACAAATTTAGCTTCTGCAGCCATTATACCAAAGCCTTAAGAGTGTGTGTGTTAGATCTTAGAGTGCATGGCCCACCCAACTGGAAACTACCATCTACAGAAGACAGGGAGTCCCTGTCTACTTAGCCTATAGTGATGTTATTTCAACTTGCAGCTGCTTTACGTTCCAGTTATAAATCAATGCAGACAATTTACTCTTCTCTGAGTAGCCCACCCTTCCTTAAATTGCTGTGTGGTGTAATTGCAGGCTCTATACCCACAAGGTTAAGTCAGAGGACAAGGTTTCTCAACTCTGTTTTTTTGCTCAATCATTTTGAGTGAGGAAATCCAAATTAGTTCTACCTGTGTTCTTACCCTCAGACGCTCAGTCACTGTCTTGTCGGCTATTTCACTTCTCCTTTCCCTCTCCTAGACGGTGCTTAGCACGACACACACCTCCGCATCGCACTGCCCTGTTTATCTCACATGCACACAGTGTGAAGGGAAGAGGAGGAGATTAAACTTAGAACAATTTAATGTCCTCGGAGAGGCAATTTGCGTTGCACCACAGCACACAGAAAGCAGGCAACCAAATTGAAACACAACGGCACAACACTTTGTACATCTGTTGTTCCAAGATTACAAGAGCATCCTAGTCAAGGATGAGCTCAGACATTAAATACTCTCCATCAAAGTAAACAGCAGTACTGCTTTGATGAGATATACAAATCAAAAATAAGTAAAACCAATCAGCTGATTTGTTTAAGAGATTTACATCAGTCATTTTGTCTGCTGAGTAAGACATCAGCTCTCAAGCTGTGTTAACTAGTGAAGTGCTAGTATGATACAACCTTGATAACTTGATATGAGCCTTTTTACAAGAGGTTTTGGAACAGCATAACCCCTAGCTGATTCCTAGTCTTTAAATATCCACTTCTTGGCAAATGATCTCTGTAATTAACTGACTTTTATTGGACAAGAAGATTCTAGCCATATGTCATCAAACGGTGTTAAATGGCTCGAATGAGATCATAATCAACGTGTGCAACATAGCACAGGTCCAGACACATCTATATCTCGAAAGAGTTTGCCAGTGAGAGCGCCAAAACCTGAACCATTCTCAATGCGTCCTGATTCAGCTTTTAGTAAACGACCAGAAACTCAAATCACCGGAGACTTTAAAAGTTCCAGAACCCGCAAATGTTGCAACTTCAGTTAAACGAAAAGCTTTCCCAACGTCTGTTCGTTTGCTTACATGCTGGGACTATTTGTTTTGATGTTCTCAGTAGGGAAACCCCTCTCCCCACCGGTGATATACAACATAATGCCGAGCTCGGCATCATGCTGGCTAGGCTGTAATTAGGTGTGTTTGTGTGTGTCAGTGAATTTGTGATTGTGTACTTGGATGTTCATCGTGTGTGTGTGTTGCTTGTGTGTGTATTTACCGTCAGGGCTGTCTGGGTCTCAGGCGGCGGTGGAGCCGATCATGGGGACTTCCTCTGTTCTTCAACCACGACTAGACTGGCCTTAGCCACACTTATCCACACAAACACAAACACATACACACACACACACACACACAGTTGCTTTACGATCAGCTAATCTGCCCCATTACACAGTCTGAAAGTCTACACCACAGACTTGGTGTGCATTGTTCTGTTCTAGTCGGGGAGCAGTAGCAGGGAGAGATGCAAAAAAACTAGTATCAGTTTGTCACCTGCGTTCGCATTTTTTGTATTATTGATGTTTGGGAGAGTTGCTTGAGTCCTGGCTGTTTTCCTCCAACCATCACGTTCCAGCACACAAACAACTGAATATTTAATCGTCCCTCCATTTCATCAAGATTATGAGTTATGCTTTCCTCTCTCTCTGTCTCATCCATCTACTTTTCTCTACCCCCTCCCCGCCCGCCCCTGTTGTGTCCTCAGGTACATTGGAAAGTCGGACTCCATCACCATCAGCGTATGGAACCACAAGAAGATCCATAAGAAGCAGGGTGCTGGCTTCCTGGGCTGTGTCCGCCTCCTCTCCAACGCCATCAACAGACTCAAAGACACTGGCTGTAAGTACACGTGTGTGTGTGTGTGTGTGTGTGTGTGTGTGTGTGCGTGTTCATGTTCTGTGTCTCTGTGCCTCAGCGACAACAAGGACACTGGTCTCTTGTCTCTTGTTCATTTTCTCTGTCTTTCGTTCCCTCTCGCTGCCTCTCCTTCTCAACTTCTTCTTCCTCCACGTGTCCCTCTCTCCCTCTACATCCCTCATCGTGGGCTTCCCCTTGAGGTGCCAGTCTGGGTGAGAGACAGAGAGAGAGACAGAGAGAGAGGGGGGTCGGGTGAGGCGTGGAGGAGAGGGAGCCTGCTAACACACACATGTATGCACACACATCCTGCGCTCTGCACAGACAGACAGATGTTGTGTGGACCAGACCGAGTGTCTCCAATAACAGACGCTGTCTTTATGTCCAGGAACCAGGGTGACTGTCTTTCCTCTGCCTCTGTTTTATCTGGCTGCATCAGTTCGCCCCTAGGTAGCTAGATGTGTAGTTCTTTCAACACTGCTACTGCACCATCCCCAGCTAGCAGCCTGCTGCTATGCCAGCCATTCATTACTGCAAGATTTGTGGCCATGATACATGGACAACTCCTTTAGGCAACGGAGATGGGAAATATCGCCTGCTGCAGAGATCTGGCGACTGGGACCAAATCAATAGCCGCAATTCATTCTGCAGCGGGGCCAAGTGTAGCTTGTCAGGCATAAGGTCAACTTAAAATGTTTCTGTCAAGGAAACAAAATTACTTTTTGCTTGGAGCCACAGTCCAGCTGATATATTATCACTGCTTGGAACAAGATGCAAAAAGTTGCTGTTTCCGGGCGGTCATATGATATTAATACTGAGCAATCCTTGTTTGGCCTGGCAGTAGATTCCAGGCTAATGTGGGTAACATAAGGGGGAACAACAATGTTTGTGGATAGGTTCCCGATCTTCTTGAAACCAGACATGCACACTCTCAAATTGATAGTCTGATATAAAATGTCCCATCTGCATGGCCTCAGAGATGTTGTTCTTGTGTTATGCCCTTTGATTATCAGCTGACTCAGACTCTTATCTTCTCTGTAGTCTACATGGCAGATGGCAGTTTGCTTGTTAGCCCTGTCTGCCTTGTTGGCAATACCAGTCAGTGGAAACCGACACATATACACTTACTGTACGCCATACTGTCAAATTAACATTCCTTCCACCCATTCTGCTCCTTCCTTCAATCCATCTTCTTGACCTGTCTTAAACACAGACTGTCGGACAAGTCCCAGAACAACCACGTTGGGTTACTTTTTTTTCTTTTCCCCCTTTTTTTATGCATCTGGCCTTATCCTTATTTCCATTCATCCATTCTACAGAGTCCCACCCTCACCACCACTTTAGGAGCTGTCTGTCTGAAAATGATTACCATTTGATGGATGCTTTTATCCAAACTGCCTAGTTGAATACATACAGTTGTAGTTTGGTCGGTCCAGAGGGAACAGCCTCTCACTCTGGTCCGGCTCCAAAAATGTCAAGCTAAATACCTTTTTATATTTTCCTTACATAAGGGTTCAGAACGGGGTCCAGCAACCTTTATGTTTGCTCCTAAATGTCCGCCCCCCTGTCCCGCCAAAAGCCACAGCATCGTTGCCACATAAGGCTCTGTGACAGCCATGGAAGCCTGGTGCCATACTCCGCTCCGCTGAGCGCCAGAGGACCGGCCCTCAGATCGTCCCGCGTTTTCCAGAGACAGACAGCACAGGCTCCAGTTGGGCCCCAGACCAGCCACTTACTGTACAGCCAACATGGCCGAAATTATACTGTGTCACAACCACAGGAAGAGGACAGGGCCACATGATCTATGACGGGGCACCAGTCCTCGCATTACCCCCCCTCTGGCTGTGTCCTGTGCTCTACAGACACAAGAACATAGCCCGGTCTGTGGTCCCACCAACACACACACACACACACACACACACACACACACACACACACACACACACACACACACACACACACACACACACGAGGGACCTTACAGGAATCGCTTGGGTTCCTAGAAGCCTCCCATATTCATGCACACAGTTCAATTTGTCGTCCAACACATACGCACATTCACACAAAGACGCACGCACAAGCAACAACACACACACTCTTGCTATCTCACTCCCTCTCTCTCTTACACACACACACTCATGCACACACACACTCATGCAGACCAGAGGGGCGTCTGTGTGACTGCCTCGGCTCCTAGAGGTCTGTCTGGCTGCATGTTGGGCTCCGCTTGCTGTAGCATCCCAGACACAAACCTCGGCGGCCTCTGCCCCACTTCTGAACCGCACCGACACACCAACACACACCACTAAACTTCTTAAAATATACTTTTACAGACCAGCTTTTATATCATTTGTGTTTCAGTCTTGGTATTTTCCTGTTTTGTTAATATGTAACCCTGTTGAGACTGTTGAGACACACTTTTATGGTCGATTTATTTATTGTTTGTGAAGCAATTCATGACACTGTTTTGATTTATTTATTTTGCATACATTGGCATGCAGACATACAGACTCATACACATGCAGAGACAGCAGATGTGCATGAGCCTAATGAACACAGACACACACTCATACTGTGCTCTCACGCCTATATGGGTCTACAGACACACACTTCTGTACTCAATCCATTTTAACACACAAAGCTCTGCAGAGTTGAATGATAGGCTAGTGGTTAAAGCTCTATATACTCTGTCTCTGTCTGTCTCTTTTCCTCTTCTCTTATTTAAGAGAAAAATTTGCTTACTATTCCAGCCATGTAAGGCTTAGAGTGTCCCTGTTTAGTCTAGACACGTATCCGGAACAGATGCACACATGCGTGCGCGTGGCTCACACACACATACACACACATGCACACACATGCACACAACTCTGGAGACGGTGTTTAGGTCTACTTAACCTATATATTATACACAGCTTGTTTGTGAATTGCACATATATACACATATCAATACAACTACATGCACACACACACACACACACACACACACACACACACACACACACACACACACACATGCAGGCAAACCAAAGACATGACAAATCCGATCTGACTTTGGTTTTAGTATCAGGACATGGAGAACTAGGGCATCTCTCTTTCTCTCTCTGTCTCTCCTACACTTTTTCCTTCCTCTCTCCTCGCTCTCTCTCCGTCTGTCTGATTATTCTTATTCTTAACTCTTGACGTGTCTTTTTGCTCCATCATTTTGAGTATGAAAATACTATTTTGTTCTACCTGTGTTCCTAACCTCAGGCGCTCAGTCGTCGTCTTGTCGGCTGTTTCATCTCTTCTTTCCCTCCTTGAGACGGCGCTTTGCACAACGCACACCTCCGCATTCTCTCTCTGTCTCTTTCTCTTTCTCTGATTATTTATATTTTCATGTCATAACCTGCAGTTAACTGGAGCCTCTGCAAGACCCCCACCCTAGCACCGCGCACGCACGCACATTACCTTGTTTATGGGTACTGATGGACTGTGTGTGCACAACTGTCCCCGTGGGACTTGGTGTATGTGTGTGTGTGTGTGTGTGTGTGAGAGACTGTGGAGTGTATCTGTGTCTGGATCTAGCCGGGGTCTTCCTGAGTTGTGTTTCTGTCTCTCACTGTCTGGCTGCTCTCGCCTGTCCCGAGGAGAGCAGACAATGCGCCTTTACTTACCCAGCAACTAACAAGGCTGCTAACAAATTTATATGTAAATTATGTGTGTAATGTATTAATATGTAAAGCATCTGGACAGCCTTTGCTTTCACTGCATGTCACAGCTGCCGTCTGTGGCCATTGTGCAGCAGCCATTTTGTGCCCCTCCTAGTAGTACGCATTTGGTTTGAATTTATTTCGGGACACAAAATGGCATAAGTGAAGATGTGCTTATAGTGTGCAAGCAATATTACCCATACACCCTGATGGTGCTGTTACGCAGTGATGGTGAACACAGTAAACAATGAACTGATGCTGAATGAATATTTTTGCCCTACAGATCAGAGACTGGACCTGAATAAGCTGGGCCCAAATGACAACGATACTGTGAGAGGACAGATAGTCGGTGAGTACACACACACACACACACACACACACACACATTCAGTTGCACACGTCAGAGGAGACAATCCTTCATGTTGGCTTGGCAGGTCAAGCTAAAGATGAGTGTGTGTGTGTGTGTGTGTGTGTATATATGCATATGTAAGCGTCTGTATCTGTGCAGAAACTAAAACCACAGTGGCAGAGTGGCAGTTGGACCACTCTCTGTGGGCAACACAGCAAAGTCAAGATGTTTTATGCTGCGTTGATGTTTTTTTTTCATCTGATGTCTCAGTGAAAAGCCTGACCGCTGCCTCCACTCTGCCTGTTTACACAATCCTGGGCTCTAGACAAGATCCCGCGTCTCCATTTTACCTACCCTGCTCCAGGGGATGTTTTAGATCAGCGGTAAAGGGGTCATGGAAGATTAAATGTTTTTGTTGTGTTTTTGTCAGGGAATTTTGTGGCAGTTTTGACTTCATTTTGCCAGAATCATTTCAGCTTTTCCGTCTAGTTAAGGCATACAGTATAGAGGAAATTTAGGTGTTAATCATTATGCGTTATCATTTCCCAACGGGGCTCAATAAAGGATCACATTGGGGTGGCAGGGTGCTGTTCTGTAGCTGAACCTGACCTCTGACCTTCCTGTGGAGGGGGCAAGAGGAAAGAGAATTTCCCTACAGGTATCAATTAAGTCTCAAATTTATATATTTTCCTTTTGAACAAACAGGGATTCTGGGTTTTCCTGTGCAGGTTCTCTCCAAATTAATATTTGCATGAATCCATATAGTGTAAAAGCGATATAAATGTCAAAATGCGCTTACGCTTTCTCATGTAAAAAATCCAAAACCAAAAACTAGGTCAAGCCAGTGTGCACACAGTTGCCTCCCAATATACAGTGGAAGACAGTGGGGCACAGACCTATGCTCAGTCTTAAGATGGTTGGCAATCAAATTGACCAGAATTTTAGGAATAGTTTCTCTCTTTTCTTCTGCATATCTCCTCACTAGAGAGTAAAAACAGACATACTACTGCAGAGAGAGCTTAGACGCCCAGGAGCATTTTCTGGGATAACATTAATCCCTCCATCATGTTAATGTGTAAAAGTGAATTGCTTGAAAGAGAAAATGGAGTAAAAAGGGGCGAAAAAAAATCCACTGAACTTGATGCGACAGCCCTGTTTGAATAATCGTTCGAAAGTAATTTAATAAAAGCCCAGTCAAAGCAGACGTTACCGCAGCCTTGTCTGGGCCTGTTTACGTAACCCTGGTGATCTCGTCTACATCCTCTGTCTGAGTGCTCTAAGTGTAACCAAGGCCTGGGAGACGCTATCGGTCACATCCCCGAGCTTCTGTCTACATTCCTAACCAGCTAATTAACAGCTGGAAGACACTGTCGGGCCGATTCCCTTGCAATTCACTGCATAGAAAATGTAAACGGAAAGCTCAATTCATTTCCAAATAATAGCAAATGTATCTCAATTAGCTATTTATAGGCTGAATAAGGCAATGTTTTCACACCAACAGTTTTTCAGTGTTTGAGTTCAATCAACTGAATTGAAAGTGTATTGAACCCAGTCCGGCCAAATACAACCCTGGGTCTTTGTCCTCTGTCTCAATGCATTGTGTTCCTCAAAAGCTAGAAGACTGGACTTGACCTTGCGCTCCAGACTACATCCTGTGGCTCAATACTCTGACTCAATACGTTACTTAACCTCAGTAACCTCACGGCTGTTAGTTCAGTATTTAAGGGCCATCTCAGCAAAATTGTTTTTGCTTGTTTTTTGCAGCTCTGTGGTTAAGTAGCAGATATTAAATGTATCCCTGCATTGTTGTATTATATGGCCTAAATCCACTCAGTTTCCCAACTTAGAACATATTTTGCTGTCCACCGCATTGATATTGGAGTAGAAATAGGAGAAAGGATAGGGCCCAGGCCAAAAATGTATAAAAAGCGTTAGTAAGTGGAATCCATATACCACAGGAACTCTGTTATTGTTACTTTCTTTGGGTTTTTGAGGTACAAAGAGCTGATTGTACTAAACTTTATTCAGTATTATTTGAGCACCAACTCCTTTGTCTTTGTTGCTGTGTAGTGAGTCTTCAGTCCAGGGATCGCATCGGGACAGGAGGGCCGGTGGTGGACTGCAGTCGTCTGTTTGACAACGACTTACCCGATGGGTCAGTATGTTACTGATTATGAATGTTAATGCCTCTGTCATTTTCCTGTATGGTCCTTGATGTATTTGTAAATATATATTTTGGTATGCTGGTTTTCGCTTAGGCTGGCGACTTCGCTTCTTTTTCTTGTTGTTTACAATACAAATATCCACTGTTGACCGCCCTGTGAGAAGAGCATGTTTTTTAAAGTACTGAATGTGTCCGGCACTGTGAGTTAAAAACAATTCAGCTTTACTTAAAGGTTGTCATGCTTCAAACTAGTTTACAGTATCTCTAACAACAGCTTTTGAACAAAAATGGG